>NC_134363.1:54441062-54611062 GCF_048569485.1 Anomaloglossus baeobatrachus | reverse complement strand
GACAGATAGATAGAGGGATAGATAGATAGATAGATAGATAGATAGATAGATAGAGGGATAGATAGATAGATAGATAGATAGATAGAGGGATGGATAGATGGATAGATAGATAGATAGATAGATAGATAGATAGATAGATAGATAGATAGAGGGATAGATAGATAGATAGATAGAGGGATAGATAGATAGATAGATAGATAGATAGATAGATAGATAGATAGATAGATAGAGGGATAGATAGATGAGAACATTTTTTTTTAATCCCATCCAATTGTGTAACTTATTATTCCCAGATCTATTGATTACACTGCACTTTGTTGGGGGACGACCCCTTTCAGTTTGCAGCATTTTGATGTCTGTGCTCAGATGTCATAAGAATCTTCCGGGACCCCAGAACCAATTAGTTCTGCCTAAGTGATTTGTGATTCGGAGGGAGTGTGTGTGTCTTGTGGTGGGTGGGAGCTGCTTGTATGTACATGGATCCTTGGGGGGATCACTGAGCACTCAATGAAGTGTGGCGCGTCTTGGCAATCCCCCAACAGCTCTGGGCAATGTTTTTTTGAGCCCTTATTCTCCCTAAGTAATTACCCTGGAGACTGTGGATGTGATGGAAATATCCTTCATTACAGCGCCTGACAGGGAGCAGCTGGGAGCAGGACCAGCCTGATGAATAACACTTTTTGGGCCCATCTTATGTGATCATATGTTCTCTCCCTCTGATTGATATTCATTAGGCTGGTGACACACAATGCACTGCAGCTCTGTATTTTCCTTTGATCAGTATACAGTATATTGCAAATCTTGCATTGCCGGATACCGCCATCTCTCCAGCATGTATGTAATAAATCTACACTTGTATGAATTGCAGACACTAATTTGACAAACTTTACTGACGTCTGAGAAACATTGCCAATTTCAGTGATACTTATGTTGATACAATATTATGTAGATCATTCATTATCATCAGTTACATGTTCACATATCACACACACAAATAATTCAGTGTGTAAACTCTTCTCTTTCTCGTATCTGATAATGACTCCTGGATCTGATACCTAATAAACACAATATGTGACACTGATATGTGCCCCTCTACCTGGACACATGAAGCACATTGCTTCTTCGTGTAGTATCAGGGGGAAAGTCAAAAGAAATCAGCCAATATCTCAGGAAGAGAATTGTGGACTTGCACAAGTCTGCTTCATCCTTGGGAGGCAATTTCCAGATACCTGAAGGAGCCTCGTTCATCTGTACAAACAATTATATGCAAGTACAAACAAGATGGGAACGTTCAGCCATCATACTGCTCAGGAATGAGACAGCTTCTGTGTACCAGAGATGAACGTGCCTTGGTCAGACATGTGCATATCAACCTAAGAACAAAAGCAAAAGACCTTGTGAAGATGCTGGTGGAAGCTGGTAAGATTGTGTCACTATGTACTGTATCAACATATGCTGAAAGGCCACTCTGCCAGGAAGAGCCCATTTCTCCAAAAGAAACATTTAAAAATACACATAGGAATAAAGACCTTAATTTTTGGTTACATGTCCTGTGGTGTGACGAAACTAAAATAGTACTGTTTGGCCATAATGACCATCGTTATGTTTGGAGGAAAAAAGGAGAAGCTTTGAAGCCTAAGAACACCATCCCAACTGTGAGACATGGGGGTGGCAGCCTCATGTTGTGGGGTTGTTTTGCTGCAGGAGGGACTGGTGCACTTCACAAAATAGATGGCATCACGAGGAAAGAAGATTATGTGGTAATACTGAAGCAACATCTCAAGACATCAGAAAGGAACTTAAAGCTTGGGCGGAAATGGGTGATCAAATGAACAATGACCCGAAGATACTGCCAAACAGGTTGGTTACAAAGTGGCTTAAGGATTGCAAAGACAATGTTTTTGAGTGGCCATCACAAAGCCCTGATCTCAATCCTATTGAAAATGTATGGGCAAAGCTAAAAAGGCCGGTGCGAGCAAAGCAAAGTGCAAACATGGCTCAGTTACACCAGTTCTGTCAGGAGGAATGGGCCAAAATTCCCACCAACTATTGTGAGAAACTGGTAGGAGGAGATCCAAAACGTTTGACCCAAATCCTACAGTTTAAGGGCAATGGGACCAAATACTAAAGAAATGGGGGGAAACGTTTGACTTTGCAGAAAGCCATAAACATGGCATTTGGCAAATATAAATAATTTTGGCTCCTAATTGACCTAAAATGGAAAAGGTTTATTCTGATTTCATGTCAGATAGTGAGAAAAACCTGCAGATGTGTCTTATTAGAAAGCAGAGGGAAACTTAGGGTTTCAAAAATATACAGTATATATATATATATATATATATATATATATATATATATGGCATTATTCATGTAAAAAATGCATTGAATTAGGAATGTTTTAAAAATGTAAATATAAATATTTTATCTTTGTCAACTGACTAAATGCAAAGTATTTAACAAAAGAGAAATCTAAATCAAATCAATATTCGGTGACCGCCCTTTGCCTTCAATTATTCAGCATCAATTATTTAGGATACACTTGTAAACAGTGTTTGAAAGAACTTGACATTGAGGTTGTTCCAAACATATTAAAGAAGTAACCACAGATCTTTTGTGGATGTAGATTTCTGCAGATACTTATCCATCATGCAATATTATCAAGGAGGCATGTGATTGACTGTAAAATTTGTAAAGATGAACAAGGAGTCCTGAAAATTATGATATGGCCTCACAGAGCCCCAATCTACATCACTGGCTCTGTATGGAAATACAAACATACAGAAGGATTTGCTCAAACCTCATACACCGAAGATCTGTGGTTAGTTTTCCAAGATGTTTGGAAAAACCTCACTCCCTAGTTCCTTCAAAAACTGTATGTTAGTGTATCTAAAGAATTATCGAAGGCAAAGGGTGGTCACCCCAAATATTGATTTGACTTAGATTTCTCATTTGCTCAATCACTTTATGTTTTGCAAATGATTTTTTAAAGCATTCTTAAAGCCCCGTCACACACAGAGATAAATCTTTGGCAGATCTGTGGTTGCAGTGAAATCATGGACATATTGTTCCATTTGTACACAATCACAAACCTGGCACTGATTGTCCACAATTTCACTGCAACCACAGATCTGCCACAGATTTATCTCTGTGTGTGACAGGGCCTTTACTCTGCAGCATTTTGACCATAGCTGCTTAAAAATTTTGCAGGGGTGATGCAACGCACCTGCTCTGTATTTTACTCCAATCTCCAGTTCATGTGACAGAGAGGACCAGCCTCGTGCTGCACAAGCGCTGCTCTCCTTCACCAATGAGACTCCGTGTGCGAACGCGGCTTCGGGCTGGGTGCATGACACTCACTTGTGGCTTCGGGCCGATGTCCAACACTCCTGCTGACAGTCATCGAACCAACGAACACAACACCAGAGTTCGCTTGGTCAACCAGCCTTGTCACTTCATTCTTCCCACCATTATGACAGATATGGCCTTTCTCCCTCTGAGTGGTATTACTCTTCCATCAGTCCCCGACTATCTCAGACCTCGTCCTCAATACTCCAGCGTCTGTGCATCCTTCCCCCTTATACCACAAACATTCATCCATTTCTAGGCCCCGGTAGCTTCTCTAGCCAGACAACTTTCTAAGCCTGCCAGGGTGAGCCATAGGCCCCAGATCTCCAGAGGATACTTCAGGGTTCCCTGAATGGCCCTAACACTGAGGCCATGTCTTCTCACTTTTGAACCCACTTCCAGACTTCTCTCCTCTGGAGCGCCCTCTCCTAGCCAACCAACTTGAGACCTTCCACTCCTCCCTCCCACTACTGTAACCCTATTGTCACGGGTGACAGACAGTCATGTGGTTTCTGGCCATAGAAGGTCACAGCGTTTGGCTGCACAGAATGTTCCCTGACTTTCCATTGTTCCTGCTGTCAGTATTCATTGGTATAGGTAGCTTTCCTGCTGGATTCATCTCTCCCCTTTTGGACCCAGCAGGAGCTCGCCTCCACCCGGCTGCTGATTATCAGCATTATCCTGGTGCTTAAATACCCTTTCCTTGGACTGGTGCTGGTGATATTTTCAGTTTATTACCGTGCTGAAAACTTTGCTGAACTTCTACCTGAGTCATCTGTAGATAAGTTCATGCATTTTCCCCTCTGTGTCTTAATTGTGTCATCTATAGTATTTAGGGGGATTGACGAAGAGCTCATCCCATCCATTCCCCATTTAGGGCCCAGCAATAGGGATACCGAGGGTCTGGTCTCTCGGCACATAGGTGCAGAACCTATCTAGGGTGGTGAGGGACCCCAGGTTTAAGCAGTAGGTTTGGTCAGGGGTCAACATCTTCCCTGTCGCTAGACACAGGGTTTCCCTTCCCTTCCCCCATTCACTTGGTACTTCCTTGTACCTAGCATGACACCTATCTTACCTAACATCTCTTCCAAAACTTGCTCTACCGCCAGCTTAACCCGACCGCTAGATGGCAGCGATTGGTAACCTGACAGAGACTTTTAACTTTGCTGCATTCAGAACCTGTTCTTCTTTAAAAACCACTTAGATACTAACACATTCATTTATATTATTCAACAGTATACACAAGACATAGTAGAGTTACATCATAGGGCATTGCCCACCTATTACACCATATGGAAATAAAAGGTTGGCCAAAGACACTGCTGAAATTCACTGTACAGAGGACAGAAGATGTTGTTAAGGTTCCCTTATTGATAAGATATTCGGCAATTTGTCTCGATATGAATTAGAATCTTCTTCAGGTTTTGGGCAATTTGTCTTGATACAGAATTGGTATCTACTTCAGGGTTTATCCAATTTGTCTTGATATAGAATTAGTACCTTATTCAGGTTTTGGGCAATGTGTCTTGATACAGAATTGATATCTTCTTCAGATTTTCTCCAAATTGTCTTGATAAAGAATTGGTATCTTCTTCAGGTAAGGGGCAATTTGTCTTGAGACAGACTTGGTATCTTCTTCAGGTTTTGTCCAATTTGTCTTGATATAGAATTAGTATCTTCTTCAGGTTTTGTCCAATTTGTCTCGATATAGAATTAGTATCTTCTTCAGGTTTTGGGCATTTTGTCTTGATACAGAATTGGTATCTTCTTCAGGTTTTGTCCAATTTGTCTTGATATAGAATTAGTATCTTCTTCAGGTTTTGTCCAATTTGTCTTGATATAGAATTAGTATCTTCTTCAGGTTTTGGGCATTTTGTCTTGATACAGAATTGGTATCTTCTTCAGGTTTTGGGCATTTTGTCTTGATACAGAATTGGTATCTTCTTCATGTTTTGGGCAATTTGTCTTGAGACAGACTTGGTATCTTCTTCAGGTTTTGTCCAGTTTGTCTTGATATAGAATTAGTATCTTCTTCAGTTTTTGTCCAATTTGTCTTGATATAGAATTAGTATCTTCTTCAGGTTTTGGGCAATTTGTCTTGATACAGAATTGGTATCTTCTTCAGGTTTTCGCCAATTTGTCTTGATACAGAATTGCTATCTTCTTCAGGCCAAGTTCCATGAATCAGAGACAAGATAATGTAAAATAAAGACTGATGTGACAAAAACAACGAGGACAGCAACAATGATTAAACCAATCAAGAAGGTTTCCATCTGGGCTGGGTTCCTCATTGCTCCATCTAGAATATTATTAGCATCTGTTCACTCATATGATGTCCATATGGTCATCCTACATCTTCTCATGGTCAATACACAATCTGCATTAAGGCATCTAGAAAGTCGTGATTGAAGCCAACCAGACGTTCTGTGCCATGATAGTGTTGAACGGTGAAACATTATAGGCTACAACTCTTATCTTCCATATGGTCCACTGACCCAACCTTGCCATAATAACCCTCTAACTGCGCCCGTCCTCTGCTTGAGTGAGCACAGCTGGCGAATCAGCAACCAATTAGGAAGTGATTCATGGAGAACGATTGTACCAGTTGTTAATGGGACCCTGAGATGGAAAGCCCAAGATACGATGACACTAACTGCTTAATTATTGACCAAAGATTGATTGTGCTTCCCCAGGGTGTGGAGGCACGGGTGCAGCGTACTGTGACTTGTCAGGAGATGTACTAAAGTGTTAACACATTCATAAACCTGCACTAGGACCCCCAAGCCCCATTAACGACACAGCCTATAAAATAGCTGTCCAGTGAAAAATGATAGCATGCCGTAAAACTAGATCTAAAATTAACAAACCAAATGGACTAATATACAAAACCAATGTTTGATATTATGGTCTTAGTCAAAAGTAATTCGACATAGGGCATCTATGCATGTCTGTGTCCGAACAGCAGATAGCAGACATAGGTGTTTGCTTTAATTTATATCCAGATCTGGTGGAGGTCAGATAACCACTCACATCCACGTTTTTGAAATGTGTCGAATGCAGATGAAAAAACAGATAGAACTGCAGATTTTTGCATAAGACTAGGATGAGACTAATTAAGAACTGAACCCGTCTCATAACAGACTCCTGAGCACCTGATTGGTCTGCTTACATATTGCATGCATCTAGACATGAGTGGATCGATCCGTGGACGATCGAGTTTGAGTCGAGTTTCCAGAAATTCATGATCTCACAAGAATTAGAACATTTTGAAAGTCAATTTGATGTTCACAAAAAAAAAACGTCGTGCAATATTTCCTATACTGCTGAAGCATCAGAGAGCTGGCAAGTGTCTTTTTGTGTGGACATGGGGGCGTCCCCAAAATGACCTGCAACTATGTCGTTTAGCGGATTATTGCACCTTGTACAGTGGTGGTCAGCACCGAGGCCATCACTGATCAGCAGTTTCCAGCGGAGCACAGTTTGTACAGCAGTCATTTTACATCTCCAAAATCACTGAGTAAGGGGCACTTTGCACACTGCGACATCGCAGGCCAATGCTGCGATGCCGAGTGCGATAGTCCCCGCCCCCGTCGCAGCAGCGATATGTGGTGATAGCTGGCGTAGCGAAAATTATTGCTACGCCAGCTTCACACACACACACTCACCTGCCGTGCGACGTCCCTGTGGCCGGCGACCCGCCTCCTTGTTAAGGGGGCGGGTCGTGCGGCGTCACTGCGACGTCACACGGCAGGCGGCCAATCGGAGCGGAGGGGCGGAGATGAGCAGGATGTAAACATCCTGCCCACCTCCTTCCTTCCGCATAACCTACGGAAGCCGCGGTGACACCGGCTTCACACACAGCGATGTGTGCTGCTGCTGGAGCGAGGAACAACATCGGACCGTCGCGTCAGCGTAATTATGAATTACGCCGACGCTGCACCGATGATACGATTACGACGCTTTTGCGCTCGTTAATCGTATCATCTAGGCTTTACACACTGCGATGTCGCATGCGATGCCGGAAGTGCGTCATTTTCAATTTGACCCCACCGACATCGCACCTGCGATGTCGCAGTGTGCAAAGTGCCCCTAAGTGTCTGTCTCCTATTGTGTGTAAGCTCCATGGTCAGTGGGTTCCTCTCTCTTTCTCCTGTAGAGTGTAAGCTCTTATGGTCAGTGAGCTCTACTCTCTCTCCCTTTTTCCTGTAGAATGTAATCTCTTATGATCAGTGGGTTCCTCTCTTTCTCCTGTAGAGTGTAAGCTTTCATGGTCAGTAGGCTCCTGTGCTGTAGAGTGTAAGTGTGGTGCCCCTGAATACATCAGGGTGCTACAGGGAACTGCATCCTTACCCAGGGTGTAGGGCCTACCCCTCATGGTTCAAGGTACCCAGGAAATCGGTGTTACTCCCCTCAGCACTACAAATCCCAACCCACACCTCACACCATGACCTGTCAGACATACCAGTGGGATGGTCAAGCTGGACCAGGGCCACCCACCTAGTGGTCAGGCAGACTGGTGGGAGGGAACTAAGACAGACTAGTGACAGCTCTCAAAAGTGAGAGGAGCTGGAGTGTTAGGTCCCGGGGAGCTAGTAAGGAGACGTTGGGTTGCAAGCAATGATTCGGGTCCAGAGGAGTCGGGGACCGGTTGCAGGGACATTGGACAGGGGTGTGACGGACATAGTCTTGGAGGGACTGTCGGCACCAGAAGGGCCTAACAGAACTGACCGGTACCGAGCACGATGGGGTACAGGACCCTAGGTCAGAAGCCGATTCAACGTCCTGACAATTCACCTGAGAGGGAGAGGATCTTCAAGGACTTCTCTAAATGCTCAGAGACTGAGGGCATCAGCACAACAACGATAGGGGGACAGGGTTTTCCAGACAAAGCAGCCGACTGAAGTCTCAAGTGCCAGCCCTTAGGAGCACAGCTACACTACACATAGTGAGCAGGGCCCCCAACAGCTTCAAGCCACGGGGTCCATCAACGGACAACAAATTGTGCACAGAGGCAGACTCCGAATCACTAAGTGACACCGGGGGACTGGCTACTTGGACGGGCTCCCAGCAGCAGCAGCTGTACTCAGAGACTTTGGTTTACCTACAGTGTGTGTGTCTCCTTTCTCCACCTCATCCAACACCACACTACCCACAGTGAGTACCCTGGTCCCTGCACCCTGTCCTGCCAAATCTACCAACCCCCAGAGACCGGGTTTCCCTACCTGCGGAGGGACTGACACCTTGCTGCTTCACACCATCTGCCCCGGTCCTCCCTCCAGCAGTGGTGGTACTCCCATTACCGCAACCCACAGGTGGTGTCACAAACTTTTCCCCTGTAAATAACCCCTTTTACGGATCAGAGTGTCCGCCAAGCCGGGTCCGGACCCCTCGAGCTATGGTGATCCCAGATCCAAGCAGCCCGATCAACACCAGGGCTGCACATAAGCTCTTATGGTCAGTGGGGTCCTCTCACTCCTGTAGAGTGTAAGCTCTTAGGGTCAGTGGGGTCCTCTCACTCTCTCTCTTGCTTTCTCCTGTAGAGTGTAAGTTCTTATGATCAGTGGGGTCCTCTCTCTCTTTCTCTCTTTCTCCTGTAGAGAGTAAGCTCTTCTGGTTAGCAGGGTACTCTCTCTCCTGTAGAGTGTAAGCTCTTATAGTCAGTGGGGTCCTCTTATTCTCTCACTTGCTTTCTCCTGTAGAGTGTAAGTTCTTATGATCAGTGGGGCCCTCTCTCTTTTTCTCCTGTAGAGTGTAAGCTCTTATAGTCAGTAGGCTCCTCTCCTGTAGAGTGCAAACTCTTAGGCTATGTGTCCACAGTAAAAGGTCCCTGCGGATTTTTTTGCCTGAAAATCCGCAACTTTCGCGGCAAATCCGCACCCGCGGATTTGCCGCGGATTTACCGCGGATTTACCGCGGATTTGCCGCGGATTTTGATGCGGATTTCATTTTTTTTTTTTCCCCCATTCAAAACAGAAAATCCGCACCAAAACTGCACCAAACAATTGACATGCTGCAGTTTGTTCCGCATCAAAATCCGCGGCAAAATCCGCAGCGGAAAAATCCGCAGCATGGGCACAGCATTTCCAAAATGCCATTGAAATGGCTGGGGAGTAGCTGTGCTGCAGATTTTCGGCAAATCCGCGCTAAATCCGCGTCAAAATCCGCGTCAAATCCGCGATAAATCCTGTAGCGTGGGCACATAGCCTTATGGTCAGCCGGGTTCTCTCTCTTTCTCAGGCCCTCTTGCTTTGCATTGATGAGGCATGGGCAGTTCTGGGTGCATATTGCTAATCCGTGGAAAACTTTCCCTGTATACAGTAGCATAGATAAAGAGATCTTTAGAAAAAGTATTTCTAAAGGTCTTTTATTGTATGCTAATGAGACCAGCGACTAGTCACAAGGGTGTTATTTCCCTTGGCTAGTTGGCCCTCTTAAGGTGGTGTCACACATAGCGACGCAGCAGCGATCACGACCAGCGATCTGACCTTATCAGGAATGCTACTACGTCGTTACATGGTCGCTGGTGAGCTGTCAAACAGGCAGATCTCACCAGCGACCAGTGACCAGCCCCCATCCAGCAGCGATGCGTGGAAGCGTAACTCAGGTAAATATCGGGCAACCAAGGAAAGCATTTCTCTTGGTTACCCGATATTTACCTTAGTTACAAGCATCCGCCGCTCTCACGCTGCCAGTGCTGGCTCCCTGTTCCCTGCACTCCTAGCAAGAGTACACATCGGGTTAATTACCCGTTGTGTACTCCAGCTACGTGTGCAGGGAGCTGGCACTGGCAGCGTGAGAGCACACCGCTTAGCGCTGGCTCACTGCACTCCTAGCCAGAGTACACATCGGGTTAATTACCCAATGTGTACTCCAGCTACGTATGCAGGTGTGACGCCCTGGGCAAGCCAGGGGTCACAGGTCATAACACCACCACACCCTACACCCCGGATAGGTACACCAAAGCTACACAAAAATCCTTGTTGCCTTCCTCCAGGGGCTGATGTCCACACCAAGGGGTGGGCCAGGCGGTTGGCTCCGCCCACCGAGGAGTACACAGCCCTGGAGGCGGGAAAACCAGGCAGATGAGTTGTAGTGAGATAGAGTTAAGCTAGGGAAGTGAAAGGAAGTGGTAGAGGAGCAAGTGAGAGGAGAAAAGGTGGAAAAGAAAGTGACAGTTGAGAAAGCCTGAAGTTGATCCGGGTGTGTGCCACGGACTGAGAACAGCAAGGTTAGCAGACGGCGGTGACTGTCTGCAGGAGAGGCTGCTTGGAGGTTGCCGAAAGGACCGTGGACGGGTGGTGGCCCGGCGGTACCGGAGCGGTATACGAAGAGAAGCCAGCACCATTGGCAGGGGCCTCTCGGACCCCGGCAAGGCTAGGAGTCGCCGTGAATTTGCCAAATCCGTCAGTGAAGGGGACCTCTGGGTCTCCCAACAACCAAGTCCCGATTGAAGGCAACAGTCCAACCGTTAGAGAGAGACACCGCCACCGCCAAGGCACCAGTTTCTCAGGGCCAGCGCCTGCGGGCAAAGAGGGGCTCCTCCGGCACATATCCAAGCCGGGGAGCAGGTTACCGGTGGGAACCCATCGCTACCAACATTTCATTAGGTGCAGGGACAGAGACCGTCACCGTCAACTACCGGGGAAAAGCAACAGCAGCCGTCCGTGGGAACCGTCTTTCCAGCCGTGTGTTTTACCGAGAACTGTGTCACCGTCTCAAGCTGAGTGAGTACCACAGTGCCGCAAGGCACAGCGCTGCCCCTGCGTCCCTGCACCCCACCAAGCCCTGCACCGGCCCTGCCATCCAGCATCCCCCCCAGGACGGACTAGTTGGGAAAACTAACGCCCTCGGGACTAGTCCCTGCACTCATTAGCATAAGGGATAAGATTTTTAGAAATACTTTTTCTAAAGATCTCTTTATCTATGCTAATGTAAACAGGGACGGTTAGGCAGGGATTAGCAATATACACCCATAACTGCTCGTGGCTCTGGGTGCATATGGGACCTGACAGGTTTACTTTAAGAGGTCCCTCCCCAGCCAACCAGTTCTCCTGCTTTGCACTGATGAGGGGCGAACACCCTGAAACAATTGTTTTCATACAGAACTTATAAAAAATTAATGTTGTAAGGCCCATTAAAGTTTAGACAATGACTTTTAGGATTGATCCTTCTAATTGGTTCTAGTGACCTTTTTTTCCATTGAAGAGACTTATTGCATCCTTCCTTTTGTGAAACTTATAAATGATATTCAAAGACTGCATCTCAATATGAAGTTCATTCATCCAATATACATTTTCACGTGCTCATTCACATAACTATAATTGTTTAAGGGAACTTGTGAGCAAGAAACATCATGACAAATATATTGTAGAAGCAATATGGAAAACAGGCTAGGAGTCAGTTGGGTGTGTGTCAGGGTACAAAGTGGTGTACCACGAATGGCGGCAGACCATGGTCCATCATACCATGCGGAAGGCTGTGTTGTGGCCATTGTACTGTTTGGAGGGTTAGTTGGAGTCATTATACAGAGTAGAGTGGTGAGGAGGCCATTATACTGTACGTAGGCCCATTATGCTGCATTGAGGGCTGTGAAGTGGTTACAGTTGGGTATTGTACTGTGTTGGGGTCACCAAACTTTGCCGGGTGTTTGGAGGGTACAGTAGGGTTATCATACTGTGCATCTGGAGGGCACTGTAGAGAAATTCACTGTGGGGGTATTATACAGTGTTTGTGGGGGGCACTATTGTTGGCATTAAAGTTTATGGGTACAGTGAAAGGGGGATCTAGGGGCTTCAATAGGAGGAAATGGGATCTTATAGAGTTGTGGGAACCAACAAACCCATAATTTTAAACCTGACTTTTGCTAGAGAGTGGGGTCCTTCAGGAAACTAATAAGAACGCTTGTCAGCATTTTTTATAAAATGTATGTTATAGTAATATTATCACTGTTGCTGCCCACTGTTTTCTTAAAGGAGCAGTTGCATCAAAGTATTTATCTTCTTAATATATTGCAATCATTATATTATTATTATATAGCACTGTGTATTTACAATTGCTCATTTCGCCCTTCTATCCAGTTAATTCTTCTCTTTTCTATTAGGTCTATGACATCATGTAATTGAAAACAGAGTAGCTGAATCCTTGTAAGTGTTATGCTTATCACTTGCATGCCTTCTAAGCGCCGTCCCACTCACCGTGTGTTTTGCTCTGCTCCACCCAGTACCTGACCATCACTCTGAGTTGCCTCATGCTAGTTGTGAGCCATAAGGGGGCACACCAAACATGCAGGAGTTTGTATCCCCCACTGTCCTGCAAAGATTTGCTTCCCCAGCCAATCACCTGCTAGCAGGTTATATATCAGCTGACTCCACTCTCCATTCGTCACCTGAACATTGGTTACAAGCCTGCTAGCATCTTGTTTATATTCTCCATATTCTGTCTCCCATTATTGACCCGACTTGTTTACCCATCTTGTCTGACCTCTCTGATCCTGATTTCGGCTACGTGTTTCGAACTTGTGCTGCCTGCCCTGACCTCGGATTCTCTGACCATGTCTCTTTTCTCCTATACCTCTTAACCAGGCCTCTGACCCTTTAGTCAGATGCTGCAGTCATGGAGACTGCCCAGAGTAGTAACTGGTGTCTACCAGCAGCTCAGCCTATCTCCCCATTGGGGGCTCTAGTGGAGACCCAGTAAGACACTTAGTCACACCTCTCCAGGGTAAGTCTAGCCCGTGGCGCATTAGGTCCACACCCACCTACATTACACTAAGCTCTATGTAGAAACAGGAATTCTCTTTTCCCTGCAAGAGCCATGATTAGAACAAACCTAGGTCACTGAAAATACTTTGTTGTTCTAATGATGACTCTTGCAGGGAAAAAAAACTTCCTGTTTCTACATAACGCTTAGGAAGATTCAGCTAGTCTGTTTTTAATCACGTGATACAAATATTTGCCCTTTATCTATAGCATCTTCATTTTAGCTAGATCCTACCTGCCCATTACTTGTAGTTATTTTTACCCTGATAGAGGCACGTTAGGATAGGGTCCCGACAAAGAGAGGTATGCATTGTCATTGGCTGTTGGGCTTAGTTTACAAATTGGCCATAGATCTAATGGAAAAGAGAAAATATAACTGGGTAGAAAGGCAAAATGGGCAATTGTAAGAAAAGAGAATAATTAACTGGGTAGAAAGGCAAAATGGGCAATTGTAAGAAAAGAGAAGAATTAACTGAGTAGAAATGCAAAATGGGCAATTGAAAGTTCACAGTACTATATAATATAATGATTGCAATATATTAAGAGAATAAAAACTTCAATGGTTGCACTTTTTATATTAAAATGGCAGCTGCAAAATAGTAATAGATATTCTTAAAATCTACATTCAACCATTTGTTGGCATCTCTCCAACTTGATAAGTATTGAGAAAAGATAGAGATTCAAGCTCTTTTCATACTAGCAGTATAGCTTCTATTGGAATGTTATGACGAATCTATTGCCAAAAAGGGTCGAATTTACTTATAATAGGGCCTGCAAAGTTTCTATTAATTTCTAGTATTTTTGCCAGCTAGAACAATACTACAGAATTCACTATTCGTGCTGGCAAATGTATCGGAACCACTGAATTAACAAATGATAGATAAGTGTGAATAGACCTGACCTTGAGAGGTATAACATTTCCAGTTATTTACAAATAAATTATATTTTGAATAGTGAAACATTTTGAAAAATTTCAAAAGAAAACAACCACAAAGATTTGAATCGGAATATCATTTATTATGTACATTTACTGCACATGTTTAAGTCATTTTATCTTCAAAACCATCACCCCTCCCAGGACCCCTATCCTTCCGTAGTTCCAGTTCTCCCCTCCGCTGTAAGCTTAATGCGTAGAATGCACTAGATTTGGTTGGTGACATAGAGGACACTCTGGTGCTCAGAATCATGCTTAGATAAGACCGTAAAGCCTCTGATCGCATAATCCGGGCCGAAGACATATGATATTATAGCTCTTATACTGCTGGAGTTTTTAAAAAATGCCGAGAACTGGAAAAACCTACAGCGCTTAACAGGTTAACATCTGTCGTCTTTGGATAAGGTCTGAAAAAGTCCAGAAAAGGGCTTTGGAATGAGACTTGGTATTCATTAAAAACTGAAACAATGAATTGATTTTTTTTTTTTTGGTGAGGGCACAATTTACTCCAAATTTACTCCAATGTACAATGAGGCCACACAGAAGACTCTAATGTAATGCACTTTTCATTCTCTGGACAAGGGGACGCTGACTTAAACTTCAGAAGTTCAATGAAAAAAAAATCCAGACAACATATAATTGACAAGTAATGGTTTGGATGTTTTTTTTTGTTGCCATCATGTTGGTCCAAGAGAGAACGTAGCATGCCATGAGTTGACCCACCATCGCCAAGCACACAACTACACACAACGGGTGCCTGATCAATTTCACCAATCACAAAGTAAGCCCCAAAGACTGGAAAATGACAATACCCACCACAATGGCAAATAGAGACCACTCATCCCCTACCCAGATGGACATTTACCCCCTAACACTTACCTAAGGGTAAAGGAACCCCTATGACTTTCATTACGGGTGGGAAACATATATATCGCTCTTTTTTTATTTCGTATATAGATATATTTTTCTATAATTTTCTATATATACTTTTAAATAATATTTACTTTATCTTTAAATAATTACATTTTTGTTTTATAATTTTTAAGAAAATAAATAGAAGAAAGAAAGGTTCTGTAGTATTTTGGTGTCCAGCCTTGTCTGGAGACGTGTGCATTTAGGGGTGGGATTGTGCCCAACTTTTTAATTTCTGGTCCGCGAACACTTATTAGCAACTGACTCCACCCAAAACAAAACAAAATTAGTGTTCATCCCAATGAGAAACCCACGCTTTCGTTAGTTATTGCTTCCACACTTAGACGAGTGACAGAACATTGGATGGACGCGTGCCGTGTGTGACGACGAGCTACACAACAAACAAGCAAACCACTGATACCAGAAACAGAATGGGCCCTTGGACACCACAAAAATATAATGATAAGGGTGGTTGAGGGGCACTGACAGTAACCCCTTGCGGTAAAAAATGCATTGAAATAATAGAGAAGAAGCCATGGTGATCATGTAAAGTGGGGAGGCTTGGCAACTCTGGTCACCTTTCGTAAAATTCTTGCTCACCCTCGGTTGGAGTGGAAACATTGCTATTGATTTACTTAGACTTCTGCATGGGATTTATTTTCATGATAAGTCCCTTTCTGTTGCTGTCCCATATAGGTAGGGGTCCTTGCCCTGGTCCTGAATGTACTCTTCCTTCTTCTCCCACTCCGCCGGCCAACCACCATTGTGGAAGCTTGTGCTTTTCGTGGCGCCGTAGCTGCCATAACCGCCATAGCCCTGAGGCTGATCTTCACTTTCCTCCGCGAGCTCGTCTTCATTTATGAACCCGCATTTCTCATCGGTGGTTTCTTCTGGTTCTGCCCATGGCTGCTTTTCTCCCGATGCAAATAGGCCGTAGAAGATCACCCCGCCGTAGTGAACGAGAGACGCGATAAGGAAGACATACTGCCACTCCTCTCGAGTCTACATTGGGTAGGAGGTTGAAAGAGGAGACAAAAAGTTAGTGTTCACCTTAACTAGTTAATCAGAATATGCATAAAACTACTAAATTCATGGTATAAGATGAGTAATAAAATAAAAAATAACGAATAACACTTCTAAATGGCATTATACAAATATCTGTGCTCTAATAAGGATGTGCTGACCAGTGATAAAGGAGAGAGCTAGCCAAAATGAATAACGGTAAATGAAGACATAGGATGTGAGTCTGTGTAAGTTACAACAGCCAGAGCTTCTAACTTTAGAACTGCCAAAGCTTCTAACTTTACAACAGCCTGAGCTTCTAACTTTACAACAGCCTGAGCTTCTAACTTTACAACAGCCTGAGCTTCTAACTTTACAACAGCCTGAGCTTCTAACTTTACAACAGCCTGAGCTTCTAACTTTACAACAGCCTGAGCTTCTAACTTTACAAAAGCCAGAGCTTCTTACTTTACAACAGCCTGAGCTTCTAACTTTACAACAGCCTGAGCTTCTAACTTTACAACAGCCAGAGCTTCTAACTTTACAACAGCCAGAGCTTCTAACTTTACAACTGCCTGAGCTTCTAACTTTACAAAAGCCAGAGCTTCTAACTTTACAACAGCCTGAGCTTCTAACTTTACAACAGCCTGAGCTTCTAACTTTACAACAGCCTGAGCTTCTAACTTTACAACAGCCAGAGCTTCTAACTTTACAACAGCCTGAGCTTCTAACTTTACAAGAGCCAGAGCTTCTAACTGGCTGTTGTAACTTGACACTAGTATCACCTCTATTTGGACTGAAAAAAGGATATATGCTGTAAAGAGCAGCCAGGAATTATGCTGTGCTCACTTTAGCTATGATATAGCATTATGTGCGCATGTCTACATATATTTGTGTAGCAATGTGTCTCACCAGATGTTGGTAACAACCCATCCAATCCACACAGACAAAGAACTCAAACCATCGAAGTCCATATATTTAGTGATATAATGAGAAATGACACAGAGAAATATTATTGAACACTCTTACTGTAACTTATTTAATACTTTATACAAAAGCCTTTGTTGGTGATGAAGCTTCAAGACGTCTCCTGTATGGAGAAACTAGTTGCATGCTGTGATGCTCATCACTAATGATCAGTCTTAGGCTATGTGCCCACGCTGCGGAAAATGCGTGGATTTTGCCGCGGATTTCTCGCGGAAAAGCCGCGGTTTTTCCGAAAATCTGCAGCTCAGGCACTTCCCAGCCATTTCTATGGCATTTTGGAAATGCTGTGCCCACGCTGCGGATTTTTCCGCAGCCGATTCCGTGCGGATTTTGATCCGGAAAAATCTGCAACATGTCAATTATTGTCGCGGATTTTCATCCGGATTTTGGCTTTAAAATTGGGGAAAAAAAAATCTGCACCAAAATCCGCATCAAATCCGCATCAAATCCTTTGAAAAGGTGCGGATTTTGTGGGAAAGCTGCAGATTTTGATGCAGAAAAATCCGCAGCTACATTCTCCCGTGGACACATAGCCTAAAGGCATGGCAGTCAAGCGTTTTGGGGGCAGGTAACTGGAGAGCAGGTCAAGGATTAAAGAAATAAACAGAGGCATAGTCAGGTCAAGGTCCGGAGCCAGAATACCTGGAGGGTAGTGGATAAGAGCAAAGGGACTAAACAAATAGATGGTCAGAGCAAGGTCCAAGGTCAGGCAGTACGTGATCAATCAAACAGAACACAGGCGAAAAGCAACACTAAACAGAATGCTACACCTGGCAGAGTTCTGGGAGAAAAAGCTCAGCTAAATAGCTTGGCAACCTCCGGGAACAGGGAACACCTGAATAACCTAGCACTTCCCAGAAACAGATTGGATGACTGAGCTGTCACTCAACACACCGACAGCTCAGCATGCCCCAGTACCAGTTTGGATGACTGAGCTCTCCCTAACCAAACTGACAGGTCAGCACATCCTAATTCCATAGTAACAGCAAACAGCCACTAGATACACTGAGCGGATGAATCATGACACATGCATTGACCAGGTGTGATCTTGGCCCATTCTTCCACACAAACACTCTTCAAATCCTGAAGGTTCCGTGGGCTCTTTCTATGAACTCTGAGCTTTAGTTCCTTCCATAAATTTCAGCTCCGATGATCGGCTCGGCCAATCGAGCAGCTTTATTTTCTTTCTCTAAAAACAATTGAGAGTGTTCTTGGCTTCGTGTTTGGTATCATTGTCTTGCTGAAATGTCCACCCACGTTTTATCTTCATCATCCTAGTAGATAGCAGCAAATTTCTATCAAGAATGTCTCGGTACATTTTGCTTTTCATCCTTCTGTCAATTATATAAAGTTTGCCAGTGCTGTATGCTGAAAAACAGCCCCACACCATGATGTTCCCATCTCCAAACTTCACTATTGTTGGTGTTTTTGCAGTGATTTGCCTTGTGGCCTCCAAACATGGTGTGTATTATGACATCCAAAGTGGTAAATTTTGGTCTCATCTGACCAGACTGTTCTTACAGCATTTCTCAGACTTGTCTAAACGTTGTTGAGCAAACTTTAAATGTGCTTGAACATGGTTTATTTTTCAGCAATGGAGTCTTGCATGGTGAGCGTGCATACAAGCCATGGAGGGGAGGGCGTTACTTATTGTTTCTTTTAAACAATTGTACCTGCTGATTCCAGGTCTTCTTGTAGGTCTCTACAGGTGATTCTTGGCTCCTGGACAATTATGATAATTCTTTTCACTCCTTTGTCTGAAATCTTACAGGAAACGCCTCGTTGTGGCCGATTTATGATGAAATAATGTTCTTTCCACTTTTGAATTATGGTCCCAACACTGCTCACTGGAACCTTCAGTGGTTTAGAAATTCTGCTGTAACCAATGCCAACAGTATGTTTTTCAGCATTAAGGTTGTGAAGGTCTTGAGACAGCTCACTGGTTTTACCCATCATGAGCTGTTTCTTGTGTGACACCTTGCTAATAAGACAGATTTCTACAGGCCATCAGTTGAACCAGCTAATATTATCTTTCTCTAAGTGGCAGGTTTTCTAATTAGTTATAGATTTCATCTGGTGTCATAACTTTCCATGGCTTTTTGCACCTGTTTTTTCATGTGTTCAATACTTTCTCCCTATGTCATTTCTCATTATTACACATACGATCTGGACATCTATGGTTTGATTTCTTTGCCTGTGTGGATTGGATGGGTTGTTAGCAACATCTGGTGAGAAATTCATGACAATAGCAACTTTAGAAATACATTTACTTGGAAAATTGGTGGTGTTTAATACTAATTTCACCTGTTTTATATATACATAGTACTGTATGTGTATTTTAAGTTGCAGCTTTTAGCGGGATGTCAATGAATTTTGCCCCGAGGGATAAAAATGCCTGGCTACAGCGCTGCAAAATGGATGGGAACGCCAATGTAATTATAGACTGGTGGCACACAGCTTCAGACTCTATCCATTATTCATAGTCAAGAAAGTATAATTAAAAATGTATGAATTTCTTATTCTTATTTCCATACCTTGTGCTTTGTCATGGCTCCTACAATCAATGGACAAACCATTCCAGAGAGGGTTCCGACACCATTGGATATACCCATGAGAATACTGGCGTATCGAGGTGCAATGTCCAAATGATTTACATTAAAACCTAAGACAAAAAAATAAAATAAAATAAATGAATGAATATTATAAATAAAATCTTGCTTAGGTTTTTAATTTTCGCCGTTCAGCTGCCTTGAATACTCCCCTGCATTTCCCAGCTGTCTTTTGTATCTCCGTACAGAGGATCCAGAAAATAACTATTCTACGGACTATAATATCTAGATGGCCTTTAGACCTTTTGTGCAGTCTAGGTGCAATGCTTTAGGTGGTTTTTGGTGTACCCTATTTAGATTTGAAAAGTAGGGTTGAAGAACATTCCTCAAAAGTAGGGTTGAAGAATATGCCTCGAAAGTAGAGTTGAAGAATATGCCTCGACAGTAGGATTGAAGAATATGCTTTGAAAGTAGAGTTGAAGAATATGCCTCAAAAGTAGAGTTGAAGAACATGCCTCGAAAGTAGGGCTGAAATATATGCCTAGAAAGTAGGGTTCAAGAATATGCCTCGACAGTAGGATTGAAGAATATGCTTTGAAAGTACAGTTGAAGAATATACTTCAAAAGTAGAGTTGAAGAATATGCCTCGAAAAAATAGGTAAAGAATATGCCTCGAAAGTAGCATTGAAGAATATGCCTTGAAAGTAGAGTTGAATAATATGCCTCGAAAGTAGAGTTTAAAGAATATGCCTCGAAAGTAGAGTTGAAGAATATGCCTCGAAAGTAGGATTGAAGAATATGCTTCGAAAGTATAGTTGAAGAATATGCCTAGAAAGTAGAGTTGAAGAATATGCCTTGAAAGTAGGGTTTGAAGAATATGCCTTGAAAGTAGGGTTTGAAGAATATGCCTCGAAAGTAGGGTTGAAGAATATGCCTCAAAAGTAGGGTTGAAGAATACGCCTCGAAAGTAGGGTTTGAAGAATATTCCTCGAAAGTAGGGTTGAAGAATATGCCTCGAAAGTAGGGTTTGAAGAATATGCCTCGAAAGTAGGGTTGAAGAATACGCCTCGAAAGTAGGGTTGAAGAATATGCCTCAAAAGTAGGGTTGAAGAATACGCCTCGAAAGTAGGGTTTGAAGAATATTCCTCGAAAGTAGGGTTGAAGAATATGCCTCGAAAGTAGGGTTTGAAGAATATGCCTCGAAAGTAGAGTTAAAGAATATGCCTCTAAAGTAGAGTTAAAGAATATGCCTCGAAAGTAGAGTTAAAGAATATGCCTCGAAAGCAGAGTTAAAGAATATGCCTCGAAAGTACAGTTAAAGAATATGCCTCGAATGTAGAGTTGAATAATATGCCTCGAAAGTAGGGTTTGAAGAATATGCCTCGAAAGAAGAGTTGAATAATATGCCTCGAAAGTAGGGTTGAAGAATATGCTTCGAAAGTAGGGTTGAAGAATATGCCTCAAAAGTAAGATTGAAGAATATGGCTTGAAAGTAGAGTTGAAGAATATGCCTCAAAAGTAGGGTTGAAGAATATTTCTCGAAAGTAGGTTGAAAAATATGCCTCAAAAGTAGGGTTGAAGAATATGCCTCAAAAGTAGGGTTGAAGAATATGCCCCAAAAGTAGGGTTGAAGAATATGCCTCTAAAGTAGAGTTAAAGAATATGCCTCTAAAGTAGAGTTGAAGAATATGCCTTGAAAGTAGGGTTGAAGAATATGCCTCAAAAGTAGGGTTGAAGAATATGCCTCGAAAGTCATCTCCTACTGATGTCATCTACTGATATGACTATCTCATCTTAGGCCCTATAGATTTGTCCTTTTCATATTAGTGGGTTTTGGTGATTATCAAATATCTATGAGGGGCCTTCCAACTCTCCACCCAACAGATGATTTCGGTGTAGATAAGGATCCAGATGCTTTCAGACTGCCGATTCTTTAGCTCTTTAAGAAATAAGCCTCCACCAGAGGAGTGACTCTCCCGTAGAGCAATTACTGCTGTGTATGAAGGGGTCGGGAGAGACTGCCACATGATCAGTAGAACTATGATATGGCCGCCTGCTAGCTATTGCATATGGGGACCCTTAGCTGGATTACATTGACTAGTTTTGGTCCCTTTTCATCCCATTTATACCTTTTCTTAACAAATTGCTTATCAATTAGTCATCATAATACCAATTCTCGGACTGAATGTAATGAGGTCAAGTTCTGTCCTAATATAGACTAATGCATAGCGCGTGACATTACTCCATAACCTACCTGATATGGCAAAGCCGCTGAATCCTACTGCCAGAACAAGGAAAGAGATAGCTACTCCACGGGTGTGTGAATAGCCTACAACCAAGAGCAGAGTAGCTTCCATGCCAAACCCTATGGAAAGTACAGAGAAATATCAATGCATTGCAATTCATACATAATGCTCATTGATTTACCAGATCAAACATGTAAAATAATTTTCTTTCATAGACTTAAGAGGAGTCTGTCACCCCACATTTACACATCAAACTAACCATGTAGCCTTGTGGGAGCTGAAACAACAATAAAAATTGTACTTTTAGCTTTTAAAGCTCCAATATCCTCAAAAAGAAGTTTACTGTAACATGCAAGTGAGGATGCTCAGTACACCTTTGGAGTATCCACATCCCACCCACATATTTAAATTACCACTCCTTCTATGTTGATTGACAGTGCTGGATTTCCCAATGCCAAAGTTGTCGAAATACAAATTTTTGTTACATGATCACTGCCCCTATGCAACAATGAAAAAACACATCACTCTCTCCTCGCTGCTGATATTGCTAGACTCCCCTCCTATTACTCTATTACTTTAGTGCAGCAGCAAGCACAGAAATCACTCTCTCCTCATTCCTGACATCGCTCGTATTCTCTGCTATCAGTTCAGTGCAGGAGTGAGCACATACAGTACATCACTCTCTCCTCGCTGCTGATATCGCTAGACTCCCCTGCTCTTACTTTAGTGCAGGAACAAGGACACAAATCACTCTCTCCTCGCTTCTGACTTCGCGTGTAACCTCTACTATAAGTTCAATGCAGGAATGAACACATACAGTACATCATTCTCTTCTCACTGCTGTTATTGCTCGGCATAGCTGTGTAGCAAACTATGTCAGCAGTGAGGAGAGAGTGATGTTGTCACACCATGGTCAGGGAACATCCGGTGCGAGACGCAACACAAAAGGGAAAACTAGGGAAGATGTAGAGGAAGCCCCTGACAATAGGGAGAGGGGAAAAGGGGTCACCACTTGATACTTCCCTGAGTTCCCTAACGTCCCTAGATGGGTCCTTCCTCCATGGATTGTCACGTGCCTAGACTCTTTCTGACCCTGAACTTACCTTGACTAGTGAATAGATCAGTGAGACACTACTCCCACTACTACAATAAAACAACACAATTAAGGTTAGACAAACGGGTGGGGAAAGACACAACAAAAAACACTCCTTGGTTTCTTCAGCAGGAAACTTCACAACTGCAATTGAAATAACACCTCAGCTTCAGCAGAGATAGGCACCTTCAAAGTGGTCAGTACAGAAGATCTATCACCGGCATGGAGTAAAGCCAGAAGTGGGTAAATATAGCGGAAGGGCATGATGACAAGATGTTGCAGTAATCTCAGCGAGAGAGGATGGAGTCCTTAACCCTTTTAGCATCAAATGATAGTAAATCAACTCCAACACAAGCTCTAACCTGCTGGCAAGCCACAATCATGTGTATACTTGCTCCTGTAAAGGGACAGTGATCAAATAACCGAGTTTTATCTTGAGATATCAGTGTCCTTCCCAGAATCAATATAGGAGCCGACAAAATCTATATAAATGGGTAGAAAGGTGCATCAAGACATATAGCCACGCCCCAGGTGCACTGAACATCCTCATTTGCATATTAAAGTTATTTTAGGGGCAATGGAGGAACAGATTTTAAAATGAAAATAGTGATTGTTATTGTTACTTCATCTCCTACAAAGTTATGTGATTAGTTTCAGGTTACGTTTTTGTTTTTTTTTTTTTTAAAAACTCAGCAAAGCTGGCAATTTCAAAAGATTTGCTCATCTCTAGTCTCTAGACATGTACAGTATGTCGTCACTATCTTAGCACTGATTGTCACATACCTCCACAGTTCATCATCTTACGGACGTTGGTTGTAGACATTATTCTCTTGGTACGCAAGAAGTCAGCAATCTGCCCTCCAATGGGCACTATGATTGTCATAACCAAGTGTGGGAGTGCAGAGAGAAGTCCGACCTGCGGAAATATATACAATAATTGGAGTAAATTGAGAATTGATGAGCACTATCTGCAGTAGTTCCTTCCTTCCCCATATTCACATGGGCATGAAGGTCAAAGGCCCATACATTGCAGGAAAAAGACAGTAACAAAGCAGCCAAGCATTGGATTTCTACACTGTGGGGGCCGTAACCTTGTATATCTGTCACACAGAGTTTGCACAAACTTCACCAACTTTCATGGTAGCTTTGCGTTGGGCACTTTTCAGATTGCAGATTCTGACACTCTGCCCAAAGGTTTTCTGGGATCAACGCAGACAGACTCAGGCATCAACCTGCTGTGTGCTGATTCATAAACAGGCTAGCAAGAGTTAATTTCTGCTGGTCTGTTTGCTCCTTTGGTCACATATTATTGGGAGGCCTATCACATCAGCTCTCCTCCTAATTATGCTGGTGGAAACCTTCCACCCATGCCAGCTATAGTTTGTCTATGTTGCTCTGGTAGATGTGGTGTCCCAGACTAAAGGGCCCGTTACACGTGTCGATTTATCGTGCGTTCGCATGTGCGATCGCACCCGCCCCCATCGTTGGTGCGTTACGAGCAATTTGTTGCCCGTGTCGCACAAAGTCGGTAACCCCCATCACACGTACTTACCTCCCGAACGACCTCGCTGTGGGCGGTGAACATCCTCTTCCTGAAGGGGGAGGGACGTCCGGCATCACAGCGATGTCACACAGCGGCCGCCCAATAGAAGCGGAGGGGCGGAGATGAGCGGGACGTAACATCCCGCCCACCTCCTTTCTTCCGCATTGCCGGCGGGAGGCAGGTAAGCTATGTTCATCATTCCCGGGGTGTCACATGGAGCGATGTGTGCTGCCTCGGGAACAATGAAAAACCGGCGTGCAGAAGGACGATCGATTTTTTGAAAATGAGCGACGTGTCAACGAGCAACAATAAGGTGAGTATTTTTGCTCGTTCACAGTCGCTCGTAGCTGTCACACGCTATGACATGTCAAACAATGCCGGATGTGCGTCACTAACGACGTGACCCCGACGACATATCGTTAGATATATCGTAGCGTGTAACGGGCCCTTTACTGGTGAATGTTGTGCTCATTGCTTTGTATGGTTAGGGAGTTTACCCTTGTTGTTTTGTGGCTTTCTTCCTGCTCTTGTTTTTCCATCTGAACCTCTTATTGTCTTTACCTTTGTGTGTGTGTGTGTGTGTGTGTGCTGTGTGACAGAGTGTTAATTTTTGGTTGTCTGTCTTTTTCTGTGGGTTTCATCACACTCCTGTCCCATCCCTCCCTGGGGAGAGGGGGAATCAGCTCAGGACTGGTCTGGAGCAGGGCCAGGAAGGAGACTCAGGCCTCTCCACCATCAGCTCAGAACTGGTCAGGAGCAGGGCCAGGAAGGAGACTCAGGCCTCTCCACCATCAGCTCAGAACTGGTCAGGAGCAGGGCCAGGAAGAAGACTCAGGCCTCTCCACAATCAGCTAAGAATTGGTAAGGAGCAGGCCCAGGAAGAAGACTCAGGCCTCTCCACAATAAGCTCAGAACTGGTCAGGAGCAGGGCCAGGAAGGAGACTCAGGCCTCTCCACCATCAGCTCAGAACTGGTCAGGAGCAGGGCCAGGATGGAGACTCAGGCCTCTCCACCATCAGAAGTATCCCTGAGATTAGGGATAGCATAGTGCTTGAGGGACAGTTTAGGAGCCCCAGTTCCCCGTTGAGACTCTTTTGTCTTATTTTTAGCTCCCTTGAGCTTATTTGTGACCACAGACAATATGAAGGTCATAAGGTCAGGCAAACATAAAGTCTATAAAAGCCAAAAGATGCAACATTTTTAATGAAATCAATTTGCAAAAAATGATTTTTAGCTTTAAATAAATGCATTGAAGTAAATAAAATTGTCCCCAAAGGTTCACAACCCCTTTAACACCACAACGTGGGGATACAGTGTGAATTCAATTGTGATAATAGAGAGAATAAAAAACATTACAACTAAAGAGTAAACAGGAATAAAAAGTAACAAATTGAAGATTTTATGGTTTTGCTGTTTTTTTTACTGTTTATATAAAAAAAAATCCAGCACCAGATGATGAAAAAGCACAAGAGGGTTAGATTACTCTTTTCATCAGATTACATGAGCCGTTGACAGAAGTTTCAATCCTGTCCTGAAATAACCCCGTTAAACTGGCTTTTAGGCTGTGCTTTATGGCTTTAATGGTTCCCTCTAAGGTTTTCATCAAAACCGCATGATGCTAAAATTATTTATTTAGGGCAGACTATTGATCTCAGCTAGATTTAGCAAGTCAATAATGCATTGTCTACCGCAGAATATACGTACCTTACTGATTTCAAAGCCAAAGACTTCTTCAAAGTAAGCCGGCTGGCTAATTAGCAGGAGATAGAATGTCCAACTGCGGCAAAAGTTGGCGACGATGATTGCATACACCGGCATTGAGGTAAAGAACTTGCGCCATGGGGTCTTAAATTTCTGTAATCAAGCACATTAATGACAATCAGCTTGGGTAAAGAATGTATTTTTGTTGAAATGTATATATATATATATATATATATATATATATATATTTTATTTATTTATTTATTTTAATTCATGGACACATGATGTGTCATATAAGCAGCAAATGAACATTTTAAAACCCAATGCGATGGCTGTCCGGAACCACTGACACAAGGTAGCTGACATGGACAGACTAGACAGCCCACTGAGCAGGAGTTCAATGAACCCCAAAACCTTTTAACCCCTATGCACGGATCTGGATTTACTGCAATGCCCAGGTGACTGCCACTTATGGAAAGGCTTTGGTCCAGAGACTGGTATAGTCGCCAGGCAGGGTCAAAACCAGGAGGTACAAAAGGGGCAAAATCAAAGAGTAGTGGGGAAATTAGGCCAAGGTCAAAACAGAGATGTAAACAGGATACAAAATCAGCAGACAGGAGAATAGTCAAAAACAGGCCGAGGTCAAACGGGACAAAAACAGCAAAGTGTTGACAGAACCAGAAGGATAAGCAGCAGAAACAAACTCTAAGCTATATCTGGCAGAGACCAGCAGGAGAAATAGGAAGGTTGTGGTGCCTTCCCATTGGCTGTGGCTGAAGGGTGGTAACTTCAGCTGGAAGACATATGTGGCCACAATCAGCCAGTGGTACTGCAGGTCCCAGTCAAACCAAGCTTGGTGAATGGTTGGAGCCTGCGCCCACCAGAGCCACTGGTACTGACTACTCCCCTATTACCAGCACCGTCTACAGTGGGAGTGCGGCAGCACCTTGTGACTGAAGCAGAAGTCGCAAGAGCGGACTCTAGTGGAGACGTGACACCCAAACTCCAGCTCATGTTGGTCCCAATCCTTTTTTCATTTGACCATTTTTTAAGGGATGTGCCAAAACTCCAATTCGCAGATTAAACTTTGCGAAGAACGAATGAATCAAGCCACATCAAGGTTATCCTGGAAAACCAGTTGTTTCCTTATTCTCAGGCAATGTTGCCCCACTCTGAGGACTGTTTTTTTTCCAGTAGAACAATGCACCATGCCACACAGCTAGGTCAATCAATGTGTGGATGAAGGAGCACCACATCAAAACCCTGTCATGGCCAGCCCAATCTCCAGACCTGAACCCCATTGAAAACCTGTGGAATGTAATCAAGAGGAAGATGGATAGTCACAAGCCATCAAACAAAGAACTGCTTACATTTTTGCACCAGGAGTGGCATAAGGTCACCCAAAAGCAGTGTGACAGACTGGTGGAAAGCAGCCAAGACGCATGAAAGCTGGGATTAAACATCATGGATATTCCACACAATATTGATTTCTGAATCTTCCTGAGGTAAAACATTATTAGTATTGTTGTTTCTAGATGATTATGATCTTGTTTTCTTTGCATTATCTGCATTGTTCTGTTATTTTGACCATTTCTCATTTTTAGAAAATAAATACAAAATTTATTGCTTGGAAATTCGGAGCCATTGTCAGTAGTTTGTAGAATAAAAGAACAATTTACATTTTACTCCAAAATATAAAGAGAAAAATCAGAAAAACTGAAAATTTGGGAGTAGTCTCTTAATTTTTGCCCAGAGCTGTATATGATAAGTCAGAAGTCTCCTCTACTATTAGTGAATAAGAATTAAGGATTCACCATTAATGGGTTCATGAATGATGTGCTTTCTCCGATGCTTTCTTCAATGTACTTTCTTTCTTCCTCTGAAATTGTGGGATGCTGTGCGGGACTTTCATAGGACACAAGTATCCAAAACATATACCACATGAGCCCAAAGCTTCCTGCGGGGAAAGTACGTATAATATGTTATGCAATTAAATAAGTTTTGAAAAGTATTTGTAAACTTTTTTTTTAAATAAATATATGTAATTAAAAATATTTCTAGATTTATAGTAAATATATTTTCCCCTTTTTATTAGGAACCAAATAATTATTTTGTGTGATTGTTATGTCTCTCTTTGTCAGGTTTATCTAATAACCCCTGAACCCCCACAATTAACCGGAGTTTATGACATTCAGCTTAGCTCTAGCACCCCCACAGGAGAAATAAGGTATTACATTGTTTTCATTAAGTTAATATGCTGTCTACGTAATGTAAGGACAAGCTGGGTCCTCCAGTAAGAGACACTCTTTGTAAAAGCTCTTCATTCTGACATATTGATGGAGGTCCTAAATCAGAAACCCCCATTTATTAACTCACACTTTTTGACTATAGTATGAAAAAATGTTCTTTAAATATTAACTTACCATACACATAGAAAACTGAGCTCCATCCCGTATACTGGACTAGTACCCCAGCCAACGGCATGGCCACCACAGCCCCGGCATAGGAACCTACAAAATACCGACATTACTAACCCGGAAGCATGTCTCAGATGTCCTATTGCAGAAAACTTTATACAGTACCAGTAAGCTTTAACTTAACAAATTATGGTGTATATATATATATATATATATATATATATATACAGTACCTACAAGTAATCTTCAACCCCCTGCAGATTTAGCAGGTTTACACATTCGGAATTAACTTGGCATTGTGACATTTGGACTGTAGATCAGCCTGGAAGTGTGAAATGCAGCAAAAAAGAATGTTATTTCTTTTTTTTTTTTTTTTAAATTGTGAAAAGTTTATTCAGAGGGTCATTTATTATTCAACCCCTCAAACCACCAGAATTTTGTTTGGTTCCCCTAAAGTATTAAGAAGTATTTCAGGCACAAAGAACAATGACCTTCACATGTTTGGATTAATTATCTCTTTTTCCAGCCTTTTCTGACTAATTAAGACCCTCCCCAAACTTGTGAAAAGCACTCATACTTGGTCAACATGGGAAAGACAAAGGAGCATTCCAAGGCCATCAGAGACAAGATCGTGGAGGGTCACAAGGCTGGCAAGGGGTACAAAACCCTTTCCAAGGAGTTGGGCCTACCTGTCTCCACTGTTGGGAGCATCATCCGGAAGTGGAAGGCTTATGGAACTACTGTTAGCCTTCCACGGCCTGGACAGCCTTTGAAAGTTTCCACCCGTGCCGAGGCCAGGCTTGTCCGAAGAGTCAAGGCTAACCCAAGGACAACAAGGAAGGAGCTCTGGGAAGATCTCATGGCAGTGGGGACATTAATTTCAGTCAATACCATAAGTAACGTACTCCACCGCAATGGTCTCCATTCCAGACGAGCCCGTAAGGCACCTTTACTTTCAAAGCGTCATGTCAAGGCTCGTCTACAGTTTGCTCATGATCACTTGGAGGACTCTGAGACAGACTGGTTTAAGGTTCTCTGGTCTGATGAGACCAAGATCGAGATTTTTGGTGCCAACCACACACGTGACGTTTGGAGACTGGATGGCACTGCATACGACCCCAAGAATACCATCCCTACAGTCAAGCATGGTGGTGGCAGCATCATGCTGTGGGGCTGTTTCTCAGCCAAGGGGCCTGGCCATCTGGTCCGCATCCATGGGAAGATGGATAGCACGGCCTACCTGGAGATTTTGGCCAAGAACCTCCGCTCCTCCATCAAGGATCTTAAGATGGGTCGTCATTTCATCTTCCAACAAGACAACGACCCAAAGCACACAGCCAAGAAAACCAAGGCCTGGTTCAAGAGGGAAAAAATCAAGGTGTTGCAGTGGCCTAGTCAGTCTCCTGACCTTAACCCAATTGAAAACTTGTGGAAGGAGCTCAAGATTAAAGTCCACATGAGACACCCAAAGAACCTAGATAACTTGGAGAAGATCTGCATGGAGGAGTGGGCCAAGATAACTCCAGAGACCTGTGCCGGCCTGATCAGGTCTTATAAAAGACGATTATTAGCTGTAATTGCAAACAAGGGTTATTCCACAAAATATTAAACCTAGGGGTTGAATAATAATTGACCGACACTTTTATGTTGAAAATTTATTAAAATTTAACTGAGCAACATAACTTGTTGGTTTGTAAGATTTATGCATCTGTTAATAAATCCTGCTCTTGTTTGAAGTTTGCAGGCTCTAACTTATTTGCATCTTATCAAACCTGCTAAATCTGCAGGGGGTTGAATACTACTTGTAGGCACTGTATATACATACCATATGTACCAACACAGTAAGTTAAATTAGTATTAACATGTCACCAACTTTCTAAGTAAATATATTTCTAAAGGTGTAAATGACATGAATTTCTCACCAGATGTCGGTAACAACCCATCCAATCTTCAGAGGCAAAGAAATCAAACCATAGATGTCCATAAATTAAGTTATGTGTAATAACAAGAAATAACACAGGGAGAAAGTATTGAACACATGAAGGAAGAGAGGTGCAAAAATTGATGGAAAGTCATAACAACAACTGAAATCTATCAGTAATTAGAAAGCAATTCTGCCACTCAGTGAAAAGTAATATCAGCTGGTTCAACTGAAGGCCTATAAAAAGGTGTCACCCAAGAAACATCTCATGATGGGTAAAACCAGTGAGCTGTCTCAAGACCTTCACAACCTTATTGTTGTAAAAACATACTGATGGCATTGGTTACATATTTTCTAAACTAATGAAGGCTCCAGAGAGCAATGTTGGAGCCATAATTCAGAAGTGGAAAGAACATCATTTCACTGTAAACTGGCCATGATTAGGTACTTCTCGCAATATGTCAGACAGAGGAGTCAACAAAATTATCAGAAGAGTTGTAGAAGAGCCAAGAACCACCTGTAGAGCTACTTAAATATCTGAATTTAGCATGTACTATTGGTTAAAATAAAACAATAAGTAATGCACTCAACTTCTGTGGCCTGTATGCACGCTCCTGTATGCACACTCACTACGCAAGACTCCATTGCTGAACACAAAGGCGGTTTAAAATCATTTAAAATTTACTCAACAGCATTTAGACAAGACTGGTAAATACTGGGAGAATATAGTCTGGTCAGATGAGACCAAAATTTAAATCTTTGGGTGCTATAATATACACCGTATTTGGAGGCGTTTAGGCCCTTTAACACCATATCAACAGTGAAATTTGGAAGTGGGAACATCATGGTGTGGGGCTGTTTTTCAGCATACGGCACTGGCAAACTTCATATAATTTGAAGAAAGTATGAATGGACAAATGTATTGAGACATTCCTGATAAAATCTCAGAACGATGAAGATGAACGAGGGTGGGTATTTCAGCAAGACAATGTGTTATGTGCAGGTAAATAATGAAAAATAAGGTCTTACTTAAAACTACTACACCTGACCTGCCCGGTTCTTGTACAGACTAGAAGTCTCAGCTGCGCTTTCCTTGAAGGTCCCTGCGCAGACTCTAACAACCCTAACAACCATTGAGGTTTCCATGTACCTCCTAAAGAATTCAGGGGAAGGTGCTGATAAAAACACTTGAGAAATAGCACCATCAGAAAATGGAATCCCGGGATGCCTTAAATAGTTACACCTGCTGGGTGATAAAACAGACTGAACTACATCGTAGAAAACTGCTGGCAGAATGGAAATGAATACACAAAGTGTCAACCGAGAGACAAAGTGTTCAGAACCAGGACAGCAACAGATCTTGACTATGGCTCAGTGGAGAGGGAAAAAGACCACAGCACAGAAGGCTTCCGGATCAAATCCGAGGCATGGCACATTGATCCCAAACACATGGCAAAGAAAACTCTCACTTGGTTCCAGAGCAAGAAAATAAAGCTGCTAGAATGGCTGAGCCAATCACCGGAGCTGAATCCAATAGAAAATTTATGGAAGGAACTAAAGCCCAGCATTCATAGATGGATCCCACTGGACCATCAGAATTTGAAGAGTGTTTGTGTGGAAGAATGGACCAAAATCCCACCTGAGCAATGCAGGAAAAAAGTTTCTCCATACAGGAGACCTCTTGAACCTGTCATCACCAACACAGGTTTTCGTATGAAGTGCTAATAAAATTCAGTAACATGTTCAATACTTTTTTCCTTGGTTCATTTGTCATTATTACAGATCACGAAATTTATGGACATCTAATATATGATTTGATTGCCCGATTGGATAGGTTGTCACCAATATCTGGTGAGAAATTCATGTCAAAAGCAAAACAATGACAATGCGGTGACATGACAAGAATCAGCATAATTAATCATATGCTAAATAGCTGCAAGTCAAATTTATGTATGAGATAGCCAAGATGATCGTCTATAAAATGAAGCTCAAAGTATGAGTATGTGTATGTGTATATGTAATGTTTGTAATGTCTGTATATTTGTATTGTTTGTGTTGTTTATTTAGTCTTTGTCATGGCTGTAACTTTGTATTGTTTGTATTATGTGTATGTAGTCTTTGTCATTTTTGTATGTTTGTATTATTTGTGTTGTATATGTAGTGTTTGTCATGTCCATATCTTTGTATTGTTTGTATTGTGTATGTAGTGTTTGTAATGCCTGCAATTTTGTATTGTTTGTGTTTTGTATGTATGTAGTGTTAGTAATGTGTGCATATTTGTAGTGTTTGTATGTATGTAGTGTTTGTAATGTCTGTGTATTTTTTATTGTTTGTGTTGTGTATGTAGTGTTCAAAATGTCTGTACCATTGCATTTTGTGTTGTGTACGTAGTGTTAGTAATGTCTGTATCTTTGTAGTGATTGTGTTGTGTATGTTGTTAGTAATGTCTGTATCTTTCTATTGTTTGTGTTGTGTGTATGTAGTGTTAGCAATGTCTGTATCTTTCTATTGTTTGTGTTGTGTGTGTTGTGTTAGTACTGTCTGTATCTTTGTAGTGTTTGTGTTGTGTGTGTTGTGTTTGTAATGTCTGTATCTTTGTAGTGTTTGTGTTGTGTGTGTTGTGTTAGTAATGTCTGTATCTTTCTATTGTTTGTGTTGTGTGTGTTGTGTTAGTAATGTCTGTATCTTTCTATTGTTTGTGTTGTGTATGTAGTGTTTGTAATGTCTGTATCTTTGTAGTGTTTGTGTTGTGTATGTAGTGTTAGTAATGTCTGTATCTTTCTATTGTTTGTGTTGTGTGTGTAGTGTTTGTAATGTCTGTATCTTTGTAGTGTTTGTGTTGTGTATGTTGTGTTTGTAATGTCTGTATCTTTCTATTGTTTGTGTTGTGTATGTAGTGTTAGTAACTGTCTGTATCTTTGTAGTGTTTGTGTTGTGTATGTAGTGTTTGTAATGTCTGTATCTTTGTAGTGTTTGTGTTGTGTGTGTTGTGTTAGTAATGTCTGTATCTTTCTATTGTTTGTGTTGTGTGTGTTGTGTTAGTAATGTCTGTATCTTTCTATTGTTTGTGTTGTGTATGTAGTGTTAGTACTGTCTGTATCTTTGTAGTGTTTGTGTTGTGTATGTAGTGTTTGTAATGTCTGTATCTTTGTAGTGTTTGTGTTGTGTATGTTGTGTTAGTGATGTCTGTATCTTTCTATTGTTTGTGTTGTGTGTGTTGTGTTAGTAATGTCTGTATCTTTCTATTGTTTGTGTTGTGTGTGTTGTGTTAGTAATGTCTGTATCTTTCTATTGTTTGTGTTGTGTATGTAGTGTTTGTAATGTCTGTATCTTTGTAGTGTTTGTGTTGTGTATGTTGTGTTAGTAATGTCTGTATCTTTCTATTGTTTGTGTTGTGTATGTAGTGTTTGTAATGTCTGTATCTTTGTAGTGTTTGTGTTGTGTATGTAGTGTTAGTAATGTCTGTATCTTTCTATTGTTTGTGTTGTGTGTGTTGTGTTAGTAATGTCTGTATCTTTGTAGTGTTTGTGTTGTGTATGTTGTGTTTGTAATGTCTGTATCTTTCTATTGTTTGTGTTGTGTATGTTGTGTTAGTAATGTCTGTATCTTTCTATTGTTTGTGTTGTGTGTGTTGTGTTAGTAATGTCTGTATCTTTCTATTGTTTGTGTTGTGTGTGTAGTGTTAGTAATGTCTGTATCTTTGTAGTGTTTGTGTTGTGTATGTTGTGTTTGTAATGTCTGTATCTTTCTATTGTTTGTGTTGTGTATGTTGTGTTAGTAATGTCTGTATCTTTCAATTGTTTGTGTTGTGTGTGTTGTGTTAGTAATGTCTGTATCTTTCTATTGTTTGTGTTGTGTGTTGTGTTAGTAATGTCTGTATCTTTCTATTGTTTGTGTTGTGTATGTTGTGTTTGTAATGTCTGTATCTTTGTAGTGTTTGTGTTGTGTATGTAGTGTTTGTAATGTCTGTATCTTTCTATTGTTTGTGTTGTGTATGTAGTGTTTGTAATGTCTGTATCTTTCTATTGTTTGTGTTGTGTATGTAGTGTTAGTAATGTCTGTATCTTTGTAGTGTTTGTGTTGTGTATGTAGTGTTAGTAACTGTCTGTATCTTTGTAGTGTTTGTGTTGTGTATGTAGTGTTTGTAATGTCTGTATCTTTGTAGTGTTTGTGTTGTGTGTGTTGTGTTAGTAATGTCTGTATCTTTCTATTGTTTGTGTTGTGTGTGTTGTGTTAGTAATGTCTGTATCTTTCTATTGTTTGTGTTGTGTATGTAGTGTTAGTACTGTCTGTATCTTTGTAGTGTTTGTGTTGTGTATGTAGTGTTTGTAATGTCTGTATCTTTGTAGTGTTTGTGTTGTGTATGTTGTGTTAGTGATGTCTGTATCTTTCTATTGTTTGTGTTGTGTGTGTTGTGTTAGTAATGTCTGTATCTTTCTATTGTTTGTGTTGTGTGTGTTGTGTTAGTAATGTCTGTATCTTTCTATTGTTTGTGTTGTGTATGTTGTGTTAGTAATGTCTGTATCTTTCTATTGTTTGTGTTGTGTATGTAGTGTTAGTAATGTCTGTATCTTTGTAGTGTTTGTGTTGTGTGTGTTGTGTTAGTAATGTCTGTATCTTTGTAGTGTTTGTGTTGTGTATGTAGTGTTTGTAATGTCTGTATCTTTGTAGTGTTTGTGTTGTGTATGTTGTGTTAGTGATGTCTGTATCTTTCTATTGTTTGTGTTGTGTGTGTTGTGTTAGTAATGTCTGTATCTTTCTATTGTTTGTGTTGTGTGTGTTGTGTTAGTAATGTCTGTATCTTTCTATTGTTTGTGTTGTGTATGTTGTGTTAGTACTGTCTGTATCTTTCTATTGTTTGTGTTGTGTATGTAGTGTTAGTAATGTCTGTATCTTTGTAGTGTTTGTGTTGTGTGTGTTGTGTTAGTAATGTCTGTATCTTTGTAGTGTTTGTGTTGTGTATGTAGTGTTAGTAATGTCTGTATCTTTCTATTGTTTGTGTTGTGTGTGTTGTGTTAGTAATGTCTGTATCTTTCTATTGTTTGTGTTGTGTATGTTGTGTTAGTAATGTCTGTATCTTTCTATTGTTTGTGTTGTGTATGTAGTGTTAGTACTGTCTGTATCTTTGTAGTGTTTGTGTTGTGTATGTAGTGTTTGTAATGTCTGTATCTTTGTAGTGTTTGTGTTGTGTATGTTGTGTTAGTGATGTCTGTATCTTTCTATTGTTTGTGTTGTGTGTGTTGTGTTAGTAATGTCTGTATCTTTCTATTGTTTGTGTTGTGTGTGTTGTGTTAGTAATGTCTGTATCTTTCTATTGTTTGTGTTGTGTATGTTGTGTTAGTAATGTCTGTATCTTTCTATTGTTTGTGTTGTGTATGCAGTGTTTGTAATGTCTGTATCTTTGTAGTGTTTGTGTTGTGTATGTTGTGTTAGTAATGTCTGTATCTTTCTATTGTTTGTGTTGTGTGTGTAGTGTTTGTAATGTCTGTATATTTGTAGTGTTTGTGTTGTGTATGTTGTGTTAGTAATGTCTGTATCTTTCTATTGTTTGTGTTGTGTGTGTTGTGTTAGTAATGTCTGTATCTTTCTATTGTTTGTGTTGTGTATGTTGTGTTAGTAATGTCTGTATCTTTCTATTGTTTGTGTTGTGTATGTAGTGTTAGTAATGTCTGTATCTTTGTAGTGTTTGTGTTGTGTGTGTTGTGTTAGTAATGTCTGTATCTTTCTATTGTTTGTGTTGTGTATGTTGTGTTAGTAATGTCTGTATCTTTCTATTGTTTGTGTTGTGTGTGTTGTGTTAGTAATGTCTGTATCTTTCAATTGTTTGTGTTGTGTGTGTTGTGTTAGTAATGTCTGTATCTTTCTATTGTTTGTGTTGTGTGTTGTGTTAGTAATGTCTGTATCTTTCTATTGTTTGTGTTGTGTATGTAGTGTTAGTAACTGTCTGTATCTTTGTAGTGTTTGTGTTGTGTATGTAGTGTTTGTAATGTCTGTATCTTTGTAGTGTTTGTGTTGTGTGTGTTGTGTTAGTAATGTCTGTATCTTTCTATTGTTTGTGTTGTGTGTGTTGTGTTAGTAATGTCTGTATCTTTCTATTGTTTGTGTTGTGTGTGTTGTGTTAGTAATGTCTGTATCTTTCTATTGTTTGTGTTGTGTATGTTGTGTTAGTAATGTCTGTATCTTTCTATTGTTTGTGTTGTGTATGTAGTGTTTGTAATGTCTGTATCTTTGTAGTGTTTGTGTTGTGTATGTTGTGTTAGTAATGTCTGTATATTTGTAGTGTTTGTGTTGTGTATGTTGTGTTAGTAATGTCTGTATCTTTCTATTGTTTGTGTTGTGTATGTAGTGTTAGTAATGTCTGTATCTTTGTAGTGTTTGTGTTGTGTGTGTTGTGTTAGTAATGTCTGTATCTTTGTAGTGTTTGTGTTGTGTGTGTTGTGTTAGTAATGTCTGTATCTTTCTATTGTTTGTGTTGTGTATGTAGTGTTAGTAATGTCTGTATCTTTGTAGTGTTTGTGTTGTGTATGTAGTGTTAGTAATGTCTGTATCTTTGTAGTGTTTGTGTTGTGTATGTTGTGTTAGTGATGTCTGTATCTTTCTATTGTTTGTGTTGTGTGTGTTGTGTTAGTAATGTCTGTATCTTTCTATTGTTTGTGTTGTGTGTGTTGTGTTAGTAATGTCTGTATCTTTCTATTGTTTGTGTTGTGTATGTTGTGTTAGTACTGTCTGTATCTTTCTATTGTTTGTGTTGTGTATGTTGTGTTAGTAATGTCTGTATCTTTCTATTGTTTGTGTTGTGTATGTAGTGTTTGTAATGTCTGTATCTTTGTAGTGTTTGTGTTGTGTATGTTGTGTTAGTAATGTCTGTATCTTTCTATTGTTTGTGTTGTGTATGTAGTGTTAGTAATGTCTGTATCTTTGTAGTGTTTGTGTTGTGTATGTAGTGTTAGTAATGTCTGTATCTTTCTATTGTTTGTGTTGTGTGTGTTGTGTTAGTAATGTCTGTATCTTTCTATTGTTTGTGTTGTGTATGTTGTGTTAGTAATGTCTGTATCTTTCTATTGTTTGTGTTGTGTATGTAGTGTTAGTACTGTCTGTATCTTTGTAGTGTTTGTGTTGTGTATGTAGTGTTTGTAATGTCTGTATCTTTGTAGTGTTTGTGTTGTGTATGTTGTGTTAGTGATGTCTGTATCTTTCTATTGTTTGTGTTGTGTGTGTTGTGTTAGTAATGTCTGTATCTTTCTATTGTTTGTGTTGTGTGTGTTGTGTTAGTAATGTCTGTATCTTTCTATTGTTTGTGTTGTGTATGTTGTGTTAGTAATGTCTGTATCTTTCTATTGTTTGTGTTGTGTATGTAGTGTTTGTAATGTCTGTATCTTTGTAGTGTTTGTGTTGTGTGTGTTGTGTTAGTAATGTCTGTATCTTTCTATTGTTTGTGTTGTGTGTGTAGTGTTTGTAATGTCTGTATATTTGTAGTGTTTGTGTTGTGTATGTTGTGTTAGTAATGTCTGTATCTTTCTATTGTTTGTGTTGTGTGTGTAGTGTTTGTAATGTCTGTATATTTGTAGTGTTTGTGTTGTGTATGTTGTGTTAGTAATGTCTGTATCTTTCTATTGTTTGTGTTGTGTGTGTTGTGTTAGTAATGTCTGTATCTTTCTATTGTTTGTGTTGTGTATGTTGTGTTAGTAATGTCTGTATCTTTCTATTGTTTGTGTTGTGTATGTAGTGTTAGTAATGTCTGTATCTTTGTAGTGTTTGTGTTGTGTGTGTTGTGTTAGTAATTGTCACAAACCACCGGGGGGTCACTCAGAAATCCCCCGCGCTGGCTACCAGTACGTCACAATCGGGGGGTAACAAGTGGGGTCACCCCTCCTTTATACCTCCCGACCGACAGACAGAGCACGTGACGCTCTCTCTAGCGCCCCTCTTATAGTCAGGCCAATTATGGAATTGCCCGACAATAAGCAAGGAGGCCGCTATACTACTTATGCCGATTATTGAAGGGTCCCCGGTGAGAGTAGGGTATATATTCCCCCGACCTCCGCGGGCGGAATATATAAAATCTCCCCGAATCTCACTGGCCTCCCCACAATAATCCTTGGCACAATTCGCTGCCACCAACCGATTTACGGTAACTATTAGCCGAACACACAGACGTGGGATTCAAGATCGAGATAACAGAACAGCCCAAGATTAATTATATAATTTAATCAGCCTAAAGCACACTAGAACTACAATATATACAATAGGGAATCTACAGAATATACATATGTCAGAGTACAGTTACAATCAAAGCATGGGTTACAAACAGGCATACACAGTTCCAGCAGTTACCTTGTTGCGTCTGGCCACAGGGGGGCGCTGTAGACCAGGTTTCCAGGAACTCCCTCACAGGTCTTTCCCAACCAGGCCCCCGAGCAGAAGAACACTGGAAAATGGCCGAAGTAGGGTTATCAACCTGGGCAAATCCAGGTCTCCTCCTACCTTCGTGACCTCACAGGGAGCACTGCTCCACCCCTGGCTTGAGTTATGGACAATATCCCAACATGGAATATGGGCCATAACTTTGCCTGGGAGCGTCGTAGGCAGACGCCAATGCTCTCATTGTGACAGTTATGAATTTAGCTACAGAACGAGGGGACTCATGACCTGTCTGCCAGTTCCCCATTGGCTGATATCACGCCTGGGGCATTTCCCAATGTCCTGCTCCCATAAAAAGGGTGTGCCGGCATCGTCCGCATGCAGAGACACCATTTTTATGGTTGCCATATTTATCGGAAATATGGCTTGCGAGATATGAACCATTTTTTACTGGAGTCGTTCTGTCTGGCTATTTCCATAGCCTTGCTAACTAGCTAGCAGCCCCCACTACAGGGTGACGGCAGGGAGTCATCCTGTGTCCATTGTTCCCACACCACCTAATTTCCATATCACAGGACATGGCCATGGGATTTGTTGCTAAACCAGTTGTGTGAAGGAAAGGGGGGGTGACACCAGGAGAGGGCTTCCTGACATACTTGAATATCATGATTTATCGTCATCTCTCCGGATTTACCTCACACCTCCCCCCTTTTGAGGGCGCTAGGGGGCAGCACACTCCGGTGTTCCCCCGTGCGCCCGTCCGCGACCTCTCCTTGTCGGGACAGCCCGTCTGCGTTACCGTGGTCACGGCCCCTTTTGTGGCGAATGGTGAAGTTGTATTGCTGGAGCGCAAGGCTCCATCGCAACAATCGCCCATTCGTCCCAGAGACGGTGTGCAACCAGCTGAGGGGATTGTGGTCCGTCTCCACGATGAAGTGGCGCCCGTATAGATAGGGTTGCAGACGCTGCAGGGCCCACACTATGGCCAGGCACTCCTTCTCCATCGTGGAATAGGCAACTTCCCTTGGTAACAGCTTCCTGCTCAGGTACAAGACTGGGTGCTCTTGGCTCGCAGAGTCCACCTGGCTGAGCACCGCACCGAGGCCGAAGTCACTGGCGTCGGTCTGTACTACAAACGGCCGCGTGAAGTCGGCTGCCTGTAGCACGGGCGGGCTGGACAGGGCGTCCTTTAGGGCCCGGAAGGCTGTCTCGCAGTCCATTGTCCAATCGACTGCAGAGGGCAGCTTCTTCTTGGTGAGGTCCGTCAAGGGCTTTGCCAGGCTACTATAGCATGGAACAAACCTCCTATAGTACCCAGCGGTCCCCAAGAAGGACATCACCTGCTTCTTGGTCCTGGGGGTGGGCCAGGATGCGATGGCTTCCACTTTCTCAGGCTCGGGCTTCAGTGTTCTCCCACCTACCCGGTGACCGAGGTACTGGACCTCGCTCATGGCCAGCTGACACTTTCCCGGCTTGATGGTCAAACCTGCCCGGTGGATCCGCCGGAGCACCTGTGCTAGATGCTCTAGGTGGTCCTCCCAGGTGGGACTGAAGACGGCAATGTCATCTAGGTACGCGGCCGCGTACCCTTCAAGTCCCTTGAGCAGGGTGTTGACCATCCGCTGGAAAGTGGCAGGGGCATTCCTCATCCCGAATGGCATCACCGTGGACTCGTACAGTCCAAATGGGGTAATAAAGGCAGAGCGTTCCCTGGCCTTGCGAGTCAGGGGGATCTGCCAATATCCCCGGCTCAGGTCCATGATGGTCAGGTACTGAGCCCCGGCCAACTGATCGAGCAGGTCATCGATGCGTGGCATTGGGTACGCATCGGCGACCGTGACAGCATTGAGCCCCCTGTAGTCCACGCAGAACCGAGTGGTTCTGTCCTTCTTAGGGACGAGGACTACAGGCGAGGCCCAAGCGCTGTTGGATGCCTGGATCACCCCCAGCTTCAGCATCTCGTCAATCTCCTGGCGCATGTGTTGCTGCACCTCCAGGGAGACCCGATATGCTGAACGCCGGATCGGGGGATGATCCCCAGTGTCCACGTGATGGACAGCCAAGTCAGTCCTTCCGGGCTGGTTGGTAAACAACCCCCGGAAGGGGTGTAGGGTGGCCCACAGCTGGGACCGTTGGTCCTCCAAGAGCTGGTGGCCAACCTCCACATCCTCAATGGATCCGCCTGCCCTAACCTGGGCTAGCATATCCAAGAGGGTTTCCGCTTCTCCCTCCTCGGGCAGGTTGCACACGGGGAGCGCACATGCCTCCCGCTCATGATGTGCCTTCATCATGTTCACATGGAAGGGCTTCCGCCTTCCACGGGCAGGGTCCAGGGTGACCAGGTACGTCACAGGGTTGAGCTGCTGGTACACGAGGTATGGGCCTTCCCAGGCTGCCTGAAGCTTGTCCTGTGGTACGGGGACCAGTACCCACACCTTTTGACCCACTTGGTAGGTCCTCTCACAAGCGTTCTGGTCGTACCAACGCTTCTGATCGGCCTGGGCTTGAGCCATATTGTCGTGTACCAGTTGCGTCAAGGCCTGCATTTTGTCCCGGAAGCGCATGACATACTCGATAACCGACACTCCAGGGGTGGCCAAATCCCCTTCCCAAGCCTCTTTCACCAGAGCCAGGGGGCCCCGCACACGTCGCCCGTACAGGAGCTCAAACGGTGAGAATCCTGTTGAGGCCTGTGGAACCTCCCGGTAAGCAAATAACAGGTGTGGGAGATACCGCCCCCAGTCACGCCCATGGGAGTCGACCAACATCTTAAGCATCTGCTTTAAGGTGCCATTGAACCGCTCGCACAGGCCATTAGTCTGTGAATGGTACGGGCTGGCCACCAGATGTCGCACCTGGACTTGCTTACAGAGGGCCTCCATCAGCTGGGACATGAATTGGGTCCCCCGGTCAGTGAGCATTTCCTGGGGAAAACCCACTCGGGAGAAAATCTCCAGCAATGCGGTGGCCACCTTGTCAGCCCGAATGGACGACAAGGCCACTGCTTCTGGGTACCGGGTGGCATAGTCCACTACCGTCAGTATGAAGCGTTTCCCGGAGCTGCTGGGGATGGCCAGCGGGCCGACCAGATCCACAGCCACCCTCCTGAAAGGCTCATCGATGATTGGCAGAGATACCAGTGGGGCTTTGGGGCGTGGCCCCGCCTTCCCCACTCTCTGACAGGTTTCACACGAACGGCAGTAGGCAGCCACATCGGCCCCCATTTTTGGCCAGTAGAAATGCTGGTTTAACCTGGCCTTGGTCTTAGCGATCCCTAGGTGTCCGGCCATCGGAATCTCATGTGCGATCCGCAACAACTCCGTCCGGAACGGATAGGGTACCACCAACTGTCGGTCCCTGGGCCACGCCTCCGGTGAACCCTGCTGGACCGTGGCCCGGTACAGCCGTCCTTGGTCCCAGACCACTCGCTCCGGGTCCGAGTCCGAGGGAGGCTGTGCCGCCTGCTCCTTAAGAGCTTTCAGGCTGTCGTCAGCTTCTAACGCTGCCTGAAACCCCTGACTAGATGTGGCCAGAATCGACGAGACTGTCACATCTTCAGTCAGTACCCCGGGACCTGTGTCCTGGCCTCCACCTGACTCGGCTGCCACTTGGTCAGAAGGGGAAGAGCTATCGGACCTCCGGGAGGCCCCTTGGCTTCCAGCACTCCCACTGCGGGTGACAGCGGCCACAGCCGCTGCGACCGTGGGTCGTGCCTGCTCCTCCTCCGTTCCTGACCAAGTCGCCGGTTCAGGCAGACCTACCTGGCTTCCTGACACCCCGGTTGTGGGGGAACCATGCACCGAGATCTTACCTGGGAGCACTTCCGCTCCTGGACCGGCCCCAATCTCACCTGCCTGTTCCCCTCCTGCAGCAACAGAACCCCGCTGTGAAATCTCTGGGGACCCCACATTTGCTGTGGTAGCCCCCACCCCACACACTGGTCCTCCCCCTGCAGCACCCTGCTCTCTGCTTATCCCTGCAGAGGGCAACAGATCCCAGCTCACAGGCTGGTTACTTGTAGAGGCATTGTCACACCTTTCTCTGACCCCCTCCCCTGTCACAGCTGCAGCTGTGTGTGTGTCTATGGTGTCTATGCAAGCAGAAATATCAGAGTTCACTCCCTCCTCCCTTACATCATTCATAGATAACACATTAACATTGTCCGGAGGCATGTCAGTACTGGCTGAAGGTTCAGCCCTTGGTTGGGGCCCAAACTGGGAGGTTATCTGCCCCAAATCTGTCCCAAGTAGCACGTTTGCGGGGATCCGATCAGTTACCCCCACCTCCCTCACCCCTCGCCCTGCGCCCCAGTCCACATAAATGTCAGCAACAGGCAGCGCCGGGTCAATGCCTCCAATCCCGGAGACAGCGAGGGTTTTTCCAGGGATCAAGTCTTGGGGGGACACCATCTCAGGCCGCACCAGAGTCACCTCCGAGGCGCTGTCTCGCAGTCCTATGGTCACAGACCGGCCGACGGTGACAGGTTGGAAGCTGTCCAGGGACCTACCACCACCCCCACCCACACAATACACCTTGGGCGGCCCTTGGGACGGGGACGGAGCCGGGGCCTTGGGACGCTGAGGGCACATGGCCTTGAAGTGTCCCGGTAGGTTGCACTGGTGGCACCGTCTTGGTTCCGCCACGGGCCTGGAGAGGGGAGTTGAGGGGGACACCCCCTGCAGTCTAGGGGCAGGTGGGGCAGTTGCAGAATTCATCTTACCCCCTCTCCAGGTGCTGCTGGTGGCCGCTCTCCTGGCCTCAGGGGCCCGGTTGTTGGTGTAGTCATCGGCAAGGGCAGCTGTAGCCGTGGACCCCTTTGGCTTCTGGTCTCGGATGAACTGGCGGAGATCCTCAGGGCAGTTCCACAAGAGTTGCTCCGTGATGAACAAGTCCAGGATCTCCGGTCCGGTGGAAAGCTGCAGGCCTTGGGTCCAGTGGTCGGCAGCTCGGGCAAGTGCCCGCCGGTGGTCAGCCCAGGAGTCCTTTGGTCCCTTCTGTAGGCTCCGGAACTTCTTGCGGTAGGACTCTGGAGTGAGGTTGTACTGTTGGATCAGGGCCCGCTTGATGGTGTCGTAGCCCTGATCTGCCTCAGCAGGCAAGTCCCCAAGGACATCCAGGGCCTTACCCCTTAAACGGGGGGTCAGGTATTTGGCCCACTGGTCCTTGTTCAGATGGTGCTGCAAGCAAGTCCGTTCAAAAGCAGTCAGGAAAGAGTCCAAGTCTCCATCCTTCTCCAGCACTGGGAAGTCCTCAACACGGACCTTTGGAAGTTTGGTGTTTTGAAGGTCACATGTGGCTGATGAGGGCCGGAGCTGAGCTAGCTGCAGCTGGTAGTCACGGTCTGCCTGTCGCTCTCGCTCTCGCTCTTCACGCGCTCCCTGCCGCTCTCGCTCCGCAGCCTCACGCTCTGCGTGCCGCTCTGCCCTGCGCTCTGCCAGGAGTTCCTTGTAGCCCTTCTGGTCTCCAGCCTGGAGAAGGGCCATAGCCATTTGAAGAAGGCTATCCGAGCCTCCCAGGCTCGGTGGAATGGCACGTGGTGATCTGCGGCACGCTGCGGAGCCTGGTGATTCACTGTCCCTTTCAGAGCGGAGGGCTGGCATCTGGCTCGTTGAGGAACCTTGGGTGAGCTCCTCCTCATCTTGTCCAGCAGTGCCAGGTTGCGCAATGTCCTCGGCAGAACGGTTTTCTGGCGTCGAGCTCCTGGAGGACTCGTGGGCAACCTCCTCATTGCTGTCCACAGCACCGTCCTCCCTCTCTTCGGCTCCTGCCTTAGCATTGGCCAGTTGCATAGCTCTGCTCCTGGTGCCCTCAGCCATTCTTGCAGACTTTTGGTCACTGACACAGAACTGACACCTGATGCCTCCACACACCTTACAGTATCTGCACTCTGACACTCTAGTGTTGAGCTAGTCTGAAGACCCCAGCAGCCACAGCTGCTGCAGGCAGTCTTTAGTGTCTGGGAGTATGGGTCTCACACTCACACACACTATTATCTCGATCCCACCGCTATGCCACCAATATGTCACAAACCACCGGGGGGTCACTCAGAAATCCCCCGCGCTGGCTACCAGTACGTCACAATCGGGGGGTAACAAGTGGGGTCACCCCTCCTTTATACCTCCCGACCGACAGACAGAGCACGTGACGCGCTCTCTAGCGCCCCTCTTATAGTCAGGCCAATTATGGAATTGCCCGACAATAAGCAAGGAGGCCGCTATACTACTTATGCCGATTATTGAAGGGTCCCCGGTGAGAGTAGGGTATATATTCCCCCGACCTCCGCGGGCGGAATATATAAAATCTCCCCGAATCTCACTGGCCTCCCCACAATAATCCTTGGCACAATTCGCTGCCACCAACCGATTTACGGTAACTATTAGCCGAACACACAGACGTGGGATTCAAGATCGAGATAACAGAACAGCCCAAGATTAATTATATAATTTAATCAGCCTAAAGCACACTAGAACTACAATATATACAATAGGGAATCTACAGAATATACATATGTCAGAGTACAGTTACAATCAAAGCATGGGTTACAAACAGGCATACACAGTTCCAGCAGTTACCTTGTTGCGTCTGGCCACAGGGGGGCGCTGTAGACCAGGTTTCCAGGAACTCCCTCACAGGTCTTTCCCAACCAGGCCCCCGAGCAGAAGAACACTGGAAAATGGCCGAAGTAGGGTTATCAACCTGGGCAAATCCAGGTCTCCTCCTACCTTCGTGACCTCACAGGGAGCACTGCTCCACCCCTGGCTTGAGTTATGGACAATATCCCAACATGGAATATGGGCCATAACTTTGCCTGGGAGCGTCGTAGGCAGACGCCAATGCTCTCATTGTGACAGTTATGAATTTAGCTACAGAACGAGGGGACTCATGACCTGTCTGCCAGTTCCCCATTGGCTGATATCACGCCTGGGGCATTTCCCAATGTCCTGCTCCCATAAAAAGGGTGTGCCGGCATCGTCCGCATGCAGAGACACCATTTTTATGGTTGCCATATTTATCGGAAATATGGCTTGCGAGATATGAACCATTTTTTACTGGAGTCGTTCTGTCTGGCTATTTCCATAGCCTTGCTAACTAGCTAGCAGCCCCCACTACAGGGTGACGGCAGGGAGTCATCCTGTGTCCATTGTTCCCACACCACCTAATTTCCATATCACAGGACATGGCCATGGGATTTGTTGCTAAACCAGTTGTGTGAAGGAAAGGGGGGGTGACACCAGGAGAGGGCTTCCTGACATACTTGAATATCATGATTTATCGTCATCTCTCCGGATTTACCTCACAGTAATGTCTGTATCTTTGTAGTGTTTGTGTTGTGTATGTAGTGTTTGTAATGTCTGTATCTTTGTAGTGTTTGTGTTGTGTATGTTGTGTTAGTGATGTCTGTATCTTTCTATTGTTTGTGTTGTGTGTGTTGTGTTAGTAATGTCTGTATCTTTCTATTGTTTGTGTTGTGTGTGTTGTGTTAGTAATGTCTGTATCTTTCTATTGTTTGTGTTGTGTATGTTGTGTTAGTACTGTCTGTATCTTTCTATTGTTTGTGTTGTGTATGTTGTGTTAGTAATGTCTGTATCTTTCTATTGTTTGTGTTGTGTATGTAGTGTTTGTAATGTCTGTATCTTTGTAGTGTTTGTGTTGTGTATGTTGTGTTAGTAATGTCTGTATATTTGTAGTGTTTGTGTTGTGTATGTTGTGTTAGTAATGTCTGTATCTTTCTATTGTTTGTGTTGTGTATGTAGTGTTAGTAATGTCTGTATCTTTGTAGTGTTTGTGTTGTGTGTGTTGTGTTAGTAATGTCTGTATCTTTGTAGTGTTTGTGTTGTGTATGTTGTGTTTGTAATGTCTGTATCTTTCTATTGTTTGTGTTGTGTATGTTGTGTTAGTAATGTCTGTATCTTTCTATTGTTTGTGTTGTGTGTGTTGTGTTAGTAATGTCTGTATCTTTCTATTGTTTGTGTTGTGTGTGTTGTGTTAGTAATGTCTGCATCTTTCTATTGTTTGTGTTGTGTGTGTTGTGTTAGTAATGTCTGTATCTTTGTAGTGTTAGTAATGTCTGTATCTTTGTAGTGTTTGTGTTGTGTATGTTGTGTTTGTAATGTCTGTATCTTTGTAGTGTTTGTGTTGTATGTTGTGTTAGTAATGTCTGTATCTTTCCATTGTTTGTGTTGTGTGTGTTGTGTTAGTAATGTCTGTATCTTTCTATTGTTTGTGTTGTGTGTGTTGTGTTAGTAATGTCTGTATCTTTCTATTGTTTGTGTTGTGTATGTTGTGTTTGTAATGTCTGTATCTTTGTAGTGTTTGTGTTGTGTATGTTGTGTTTGTAATGTCTGTATCTTTCTATTGTTTGTGTTGTGTGTGTTGTGTTAGTAATGTCTGTATCTTTCTATTGTTTGTGTTGTGTATGTTGTGTTTGTAATGTCTGTATCTTTGTAGTGTTTGTGTTGTGTATGTAGTGTTTGTAATGTCTGTATCTTTGTAGTGTTAGTACTGTCTGTATCTTTCTGTTGTTTGTGTTGTGTATGTTGTGTTTGTAATGTCTGTATCTTTCTATTGTTTGTGTTGTGTATGTAGTGTTTGTAATGTCTGTATCTTTCTATTGTTTGTGTTGTGTATGTAGTGTTTGTAATGTCTGTATCTTTCTATTTTTTGTGTTGTGTATGTAGTGTTAGTACTGTCTGTATCTTTGTAGTGTTTGTGTTGTGTATGTAGTGTTTGTAATGTCTGTATCTTTGTAGTGTTAGTACTGTCTGTATCTTTGTATTGTTTGTGTTGTGTATGTTGTGTTTGTAATGTCTGTATCTTTGTATAGTTTGTAATGTGTCCGTGTTTCTGTTTGTAGCATGTAAATATGACTGCTCATTTTCATTAATGTGGGCATTGCTCTTTCAGCTCTCTCAGAGCCCCTAAGGAGACCATAACCTGCTCTTTCCAATCAATGACCGTGCATTATTAATGTTTTTATTTTTAGAAAGCCAAGAGAACTGTTCTTCCTTAAACAAATCAATTTTATAAACTATATATCCTGGCATCCAGCACGTTCAAATGACATTCATGGAAACATCTCGACTCTATTGTTACAGAAGGTATAAAAAAAGAAAGAAAATCATGAAGTACTAAAACATTTCCCTCATAAATAAAAGTAAAGCAAATTAATCTCTCATTTGCACATTGTTGTGCAGTTAACACTCTACTTAGCAATTTCATAGCTGTAACTTTTCTGATGTCCCCTTCTCGCCATCCTGTGCCTTGGCTCTCGCTCACCCAAAAAAAAACCCTGGCTAGTGAGAAGGCCGACCAGAACGCTAGTCTCACCACTGCAATAATACAACACAGGGTAAGGTAGACAGTGAAAATAAACACAAAAAGTAAAAACACTCCTTCAATGCAGCTAAACCCCACAGCTGAAATTGTCTCAACTCCTCAGCTTCTTCCAGAGACTGGCTCTTTCTAAAGTGATTAGTATAGAATGAGAATCTATAACTAGCTTCAGATGGTAAAACACGTGACTTTTTATAGCAAAGGGCAGTGGTAACAAAATAGCTGCACCTGAGATTAAGGCTACAAAGGACAGCCACATAGGAAAGTGTCCTTAATCCCTACTATTGTGAATACATTTGAATTAGATTCCAGTGTGGGGCTCCCTCTTGTGGTCAGTGCTTGTAGTGCAGTTGACTTGCTGAATGGGAAACAGACAGCTGAGGAGGATTGGCAATCAGGCCATTCGGACTGGGCTCATATAACTGAGTAGTTTCCTCCTGTTCCTTGCCGGTGCTCAATGTATCTCCTGTGTGCTAAGGACATTCTGAAACCAGCTCTTTTCTCTGTGTCTACCAGAACTCCTCTCAGATAAGTTGGTCTTTGTACCTCTGCTTATGGTTTTCACTTTCTTGTTATTTTGCCTGTGTGGAGTTCTTGGTGGAGTTGGATTATTCCCTGCTGGGAGTATCTGTGTACCTTGCTCCATATTCTGCTATGTATTCTGTTTTGTCATGCTTGGTACTAAATTCAGTCCCTCCTCTATATCAGTGTTTTCCTAGTATCTCAGTAACACCAGAGTACTCATATAGTGGAGGAGAGCCTGTGTAGGCTCAGTATTTTTCCATATCAGGCGTGCTGGTATTTACTAGGGCTATTATGGCTGCAGTCAGTGCTCTTTCCTACCCTTTCCTATGCAGATAGTTTGGGCCTCATCTTTGCTGAATCTTTTCTCTAGCTACGTATTGTGTTTTCGTATATCACCATAGTCTTTACATGTGGGGGGCTATCTATATCTTTGGGGATTGCTCTGAGGCAGATTAGCTTTTCTAATATTTCTCTCTGTAAGAATATTTAGTTATTTAGTTCTCCGGCTGTGTCGAGGCGACCAGGTTATCGTAGGCTCGCCCCTGGCTACTTCTAGTTGTGTGTTAGTATTAGGTTTGCAGTCCATTAAGGTTCCAGCCACTCTGGTTATTTTTGGGGTTTCCGTGTTTTTGTCCTTTTTCTGCTCCTCCTTGGTCACTGAATCATAACACCCTACAGCACTAAAACTCCCTTATGAGAGTACCCCCTCCGATTGCCTCTGCTCCACTGACTCTGTAACAGTTTTTCTTTTTCTTCTGTGCTCCTTTGTTCTAAAGGTTTGCCCACTGGTAATAATGATGGACATTTTCCCTTCAACCAACTGGGAGTAAACCACAGAACTTTCCTGTGGGCGTGGCTTTTTTGATTGGCCAGTGTCAGAGGAGAAAAAGCAAAAGCCCACAAAGAAGTTCTGTGGTACACGCCCAGTTGGTTGAAGATCATACCTATATTTTCAGGGGGCATAACTTTAGAATGAAGGGGACAGAAAATAAATAAAAACTGTTCTAAAATCATTGAGACAGCGGCAATGTCACAAGGAGGTGTTTACAAATCTCATCAACTGTCATGGCGGCATCAGGATCTGTGGAGACTACATATTCTGGCACTATGCCTGATAACTTCTCTGATGTCTGTGATCAGCGCAGTTAGCTTCAGGAGCCGAGTCAACTAACAGACTTGTAGTTCATAGGCAGGCTAGCAAGAGTTAATCTCTGCTGGGGTGCTTGTTAGTCTCTTTTGATCACATGCTGTGAGGGGAGCCAGTGACATTTGCTCCTCTTCTATGTATGATGGCTGGACACTTTTGTTATGCCAGCTATAGCTTCTCTATACTGGTCTAGTGAGGTATAGTGATCCAGACTTACTGGTGGATGTAGTACTCTATTGCTGTGAGAGGTTGTGGTGCTAACCCTTGTTGCTGCCTTACTTCTCTTGCTTTTCTCCCTAATTTCTTACTGCTTGTTCCTGTGAGTTTGCAGTATGTCTGAGTTTTGGTTTTATTCCCTGTCTGTCTTTATCTGTGTTGCCATCACACTCCTGCCCTTTCCTTCCATAGTTCTGGTCAGGAGAATAGTAAGGCATGGGACTCTGGCATCTCCACCATCAGGGGTAATCTAGAAGAAAGATATAGCCTGATCGGCTTGCACTGTTGGGAACCACAGCATGATTGGACATAGTGTGCACCCCAAAAAAATGGAAAAACCCCATCCACATACCCCCGGAAATTATCTGTTCATGGCTGGCTGCACGTGGGCAGAGACCCGAACTGAACAATTGGGTCAAGTTCAGTGTCACGCTCCCTGGGTCCCCTGCCTCGCTCCCCGGCTCACCTGCCACGCTCCCCGGCTCCTCTGTTAGGCGTCCCCCGCTCCACAGCCTCCAGCCCCCATCACCTGCGGTCCCCAGGCGGCCCGGACCCCGTTCCCGGCGCCCGTCGGCAGCTCTGCTCCAGGCCGGCTCCCCTGCTTCCTATTCACCGCTCCCTGCCCTGGCTTCTGGCACCCGGGCCTCGCGCATGCGCATTAGGGCGCGCGCGCGGTCATTGACCCTCTCTTAAAGGGCTAGCGTCCACTGACAGGATATTGAACACACAGGTACAGGGTATAAAGGGGTTTAGTGTCCAAGTGGGTGGGGCCTGTTCTTCGTGTTTCCTAAGCTAGGAGTCAGGTCTCCTTGCGTCTGCTGGTATACTTACCTATCTCTCTTCTAGAGCCGCTCCTGCCTCGCCATCCGGTCCTGACGATTCTCGAACCCCGAACGCTGACTGTCTGCCATCCCGTCAGTCCGTACCATCCCTGTGGTGACCCGTCCTCTCGCTCCATCGGTTCCAGAATCTGCCTGACAACATCTCGGCCTCCGAACCTGAGCTCCGTCACCCGGACTACCATCAGTGACTCCGTGGTCCCAGGGACTTCTCCACTCCACTCTTTTGAACGGACTGTCCTGCTACCTGTAGTGCTCCGGCTACCGGACCCCTTGCCTTCAGTGAGGTGTTCGGCCCAGTGGATCCACCTCCTGGGTCTGCCCGTCCACCTGATCCTAACATTCAGCTCCCAAACCAATTTTTTTCAATAGTCTGGATGAACCCGCCGAGCCAAACTTTAACAGGTCCGCTCATCTCTAGTAGCATCATTAAAGGGCCAGTATGTAAATTATATTGGGAGTACATTACCGCAGAAAGCTGTTGTAGCCAGTCTACTGCGCTCCAACGGTGGTGCCCACTTGCTCCAGATTCCATGGCATGCCGGGTATGTTACTCCCTTAATTATAAAATAAAAACATAAAGAATTTTTAAACTTCAATACTTTTTTAATACTCTTGTCCAGCATAGAATGTTCTGAAACTTTGCAAATCCCTTTATTAGGAGGATTTGTGAAAGGATCATCACCTGTCTCCTCCTCTGAATGATTATATCGGACGAGTGCTATCCGAGGTTTTCACCGAAAGAACCTATATCCATGTTGCTATTCTTTGGAGCTGCTCAAAAGCACGATTTTTTCCGCAGACCGATTCCAGGAAAGAAATCGATGACTTCAGATTTGGAGTGAGACCAAAATAGGCAATCCAAGTTTTCGCTCCATTTCCGAGAAAAACTGATCAAACTCTGATCAGAGTCGGGTCAGCAGTATTGGACCATTTTTCTCGCATGGAGAGAAGACATTCATATGAACCTATCTTTATCAGAATAACTTCTTGCAACAGTCTTATCCCCAGAGTGAGTGAGCTATCCTTTCACTGCCATCATCTGTACTCCAAATGAGTCTTTTTTTACATCAAAGTAGCTAACGGTCGTGTCACGGGTGATTGACAGTCATGTGGTTTCTGGCAATAGTGGGTCACAGTGTTTGGCTGTGCAGAATGCTCCCTGACTTTCCATTGTTCCTGCTGTCAGTATTCATTGGTATAGGTAGCTTTCCTGCTGGATTTTCATCTCTCACCCTTTTGGACCCAGCAGGAGCTCGACTTCTACCAGTTGCTGATCATCAGTATTCTCCATGTGCTTAAATACTCCCTTATTCCCAGGACTGGTGCTGTTGATATTGCTCTGGGTGCAAGCAGGTGGCTTGTACTCAGCTGTGGTATCATTGCTGAAGCTTGCTAAAATCCTGCCTGTGTCATCTGTGGATAAGTAGTTCATGAATTTCCCCCCTGTGTGTCCTCCTTGTGTCGTCTACAGTGGTTAATGGGGTTGACGAAAAGCTGATCCCATCCGTTCCCTATTTAGGGCCCAGCACTAGGGATACGTATGCAGCTCAGCGCATAGGTGTGGAACCTATCTAGGGTGGTGAGGGACCCCAGGCACCAGCACTAAAGATATCTAGGGTCAGATATCCTATGTCACATAGGTGTGGAACCTATCTAGGGTGGTGAGGGGCCCCAAGAACCAGCAGTAGAGATATCTAGGATCAGAGATCCGGCTTGTCACATAGGTGTGGAACCTATCTAGGATGGTGAGGGGCCCCAAAGACCAGCTGTAGGCTCGGTCAGGAGTCACTATGTCCCCCTTCCCTAGATGCAGGGGTCCCATTCCCTTACCTTTCGCGGCTCGCTTGGTACTTCCCTGTACCTAGTGTGACAGGTGGGCAAAAGTCAGAATTTTGATGTCTCTTATTTGCAATTTTCATCAGGAATGAAGACAAGTCTAATAAAGTGATTTGCAAAGCTTTATGACTTATTATTAAAAGTTTAAAAAAGTTTAGTAACTTTTTAGCCATACTCCCAAAATGACCTAAGTGAAATATTGATGTAACTATTTCAATATGTCATAAAAATATATTTTTTAATGGATTATTAAACATATAGAATAAAGATACTTAAGAAAGAAGAAAACATGTTTTTAAAATAATTATTAAATTATGTTTCGTTCACCCAATTAAAAAATAAAGCAATTTAAAAAATTAAAAAATAAATATATCTATAATTATCATTATATCCAGTCTATAAAATCTAAAAAATAATAAACCTATATACTAAAAGTAGTTAAAAGAAAAAAAAATCAAACCATCAGAATTGCCATTTTTGATAATTCAATTGTCCCCAAAAAAACGTAATAAAAAATGATCAAAATATTGTATAAATCCCAAAGTGGTATTCTGCCTATGCAAAAATACACCATAGACAGAAAAATAAAATAGTGTCTGGAAATGTGCAAATAAAAACTTGAACATTTGATATCATCTGCCTATGCAAAAATACACCATAGACAGAAAAATAAAATAGTGTCTGGAAATGTGCAAATAAAAACTTGAACATTTGATATCATCGTGATCGCATTATCCCTGGCTCAATTTTTTTGCTCAATTATTATTAATAATAATAATAATAATAATAATTATTATTATTATTATTGCAGAAAAATTGAGCCGGGGATAATGTGATCTTGATGATATCAAATGTTCAAGTAATAATAATAATAATAATAATAATAATAATAATAATATATTATTATTATTTTTATTTTTATTATTACTTGAACATTTGATATCATCATGATTATAATGATAATATATAATAAATAAAATATATAATAAATAAATACTAAATAATAATATATTATTATTCATAATAAATATAATAAAAAATAATAATAATTATTATTATTATTATTATTATTATTAAAAATGAGCTAGAGATAATGCAATTACGATGATATCAAAATTTCAAGTATTGATGATAATAATAATAATAATAATAATAATAATAATAATAATAATAATAATAAAATGCTGTAAAAACAATGAGCAATGGTGGAATTTATTTTTTTTTCACCACACTTTTAGTTTTTTTCCCCATTTTTCACAATATTACATGGTAAAATTAATGATTCAAAACAAAACTTGTCCTGAAAAAAACACTAAGACCTCATTCTTTTCTTTTGATGCAAAAATTGAAAAAAAAATTGACTCCTGGAGGTGCAGGATGAACCAAAAAATGGGGTTAAAGGGTGAGAATTGTTGTTTTTTTTTTGTTCATTTTTTTTTCAATGAGTCGGAAAACTCCTTATAGGAAATCCTTAATGATGCTGTATTTACCTCGACTAATCCTTGCAGGATCCTGACGAAAATAACACACCCATAATGCACTCTGGCAGCTGACGGGATTAACATGTTTAATGTTGACGTAGCTACTATAGCAAATCCGAACACCCTGAGAAGAAAAGAGAAAATAATTCAATATATGATCCATTAATATATGCAAATTTTATAATTTATGCTTCCCAAAATATGGAGAGTCTCCTTATCAGGTCACCTATGCTAATGTACTAAAATACATGTCAAATTTTAAAGAGGACCTGTTATCAGGTCAAATGACCAGCTTTAGCTTTTATTTTATCCCCACTGCTCTCCTGAGTGTTATTTTTTTTCAAATCCGCCATATGATTCCAGAGATACGGGCTTTTTTATTCACTTCTCCTTTTATGGTCATCACAAATGGGCGTGGCTAACAGAATAATGCCTAAATACACGCCCCTGAGGATCCTGTGTGCAAGATCCCATTGGTAAAAAAAATAGTACTAAATTAAAAAGGCCCCAAATACTTGATATATATGGCAAAGTAAAACAAAAATGAATACTTGGGAGCAGCAGGAAGAAAATAAGACCAAAATGGTCTACTTTTGACCTTTAAAAATAAACCATAAAATGAAATGTTAACCATAACTCTGGTAAATTCCACAGTACTACCGTATTATGAAAAAATATAAATTCATTATTAATACAATTCTTAAAGGGCTAGTCTAATTTGGACAATCCCTTTTAGCTAAAAAGGTCTATGGCCAATTTACTGATCCCAGGCAGTGACATAATTTGATGCTTTCAGGCCCCAAAACAAAATCTGCAAAAGGGCTTCCAACTATGGGTTTTCAGTAATAATGGTCTTCTAATATGGGCCAAAAGAAGATTTTAGGCCACAGGGCTCATGTTCGACTTCAGTATCAACATCAACACAGTTACGCCACTGATCACAAGGTTTCCCACTATGGGATTACCAATAATGAACATCAGGCATATTTGGGTATTATATAAATAGACTATTGGAAAGTTTGAAAAGTTACACAAATTGCATATAAATCAAAGGACTATTTGTCACGGAATATGTGAAGAAAGGACAGGGGCCCCTAGGCTGGCCCTCAGACTAGAGTCCCTGTCTTGTCCCTTATCTCAGAGGTAGGCTTGATGGTAACCAGGTCCGAGCCCACAGCGTTACCCTGACTCCTGTCTGAACCCTGATCTTACTCCCCCTCTCCCACACCCTCAGGTCGGGCTGGAAAACACAAAAACAAAACCTCACAAAATGACACGGACAAGAGAGAATGGAAACTCATACACACAGCACTCAAAACACACAGGAGAGACAATATGTATACTGGGAAACAACAAAAAAGGGGAGGAAGTAGCGCACAACAAGGGAACACACCACTCAGAAGCGCAACACAGATCACCATTAACAGGAAAATCACCAAGACCAGGATCGCTGGAGCAAAAGCTGAAGCTATAATCGGCACATACAGGAAGGAAGCAGTGCTATAAATAGGGAGGAGACAGCTGTATTAGGCAATTAGCAACCTGAGCACTTAGGTCCTGCAGGAATTAACTCCTGCAGACCTGAAGACCAGTGAACTTGAACCAGTCGACGCTCGGCTCTGTCTGAACAATCTAGAAGCCTCAGGTTGCTTATCAGACTCTGTATTGTGAATACAGTCTGACGACAATGTGCCAGCCGGTGTGTGGAGAGCCGAACATCGCATGACACTATTCATGTAATAAACAGAAATGTCAGATCATCCTAGTTAGACAGCAGCTACCATCTCTACTTTCACTATAGATTAGGGTGATGAGCTTGAGTCATGACTCAACTTTATTCATAGTTCTTCTAAAAAGCTAATATCTAATATTTAGGCAACAACACAACGTTCTTTGACATTTGACATGACCTACTGATACAATGTTGAACTTTCAGTTACGCAGACGTGACACAACTGATTAAGCAGATAGGAATCCCAATCCAAAGCTGCTGAGAAAAGTCAGTTAAGGTGGTCAAGAAGCAACAGATAAATAGGATCTGTCAGCTTCACATGCATCCTGTACACAGGGCAGTATATCACAACTACGAGTGTATAATTCAAGTAGCCAAAAATGCCCAAAAATTGAATACACTGTATTGTTTCACCATGCATATTACGCAACTGGCACCCATTTTTGTTGTGTAATTTTGTTTTTTAGAATTTAAGTCTTATAGCGGTAATATACGACCCATACATAGGAGTGAGTATTAAGCTGATAGATCCGCTTTAACTTTCCTGATCTAACTAATAAAATACAGTGTTATGCCCCCTTCGCATGTCCATGTGTGGTGCCCCTGAGGCTTCAGTCGCCACAGGGTACTGCATCTCGCTTAAGGTGCAGTACTCATCCCGGGTAAGGAAGAGGTTAATTGCTGGTGTTCACCACGTGCACAAACCACACACAATCAGGTGCTTTCCCACTGGGATTGGCCTAGGGTAGACAAGGGGGTGGCCATCATGAGGCATGGGACTTTTCCAGTCACTAGGACAGCCACCTGGGGGGCGGGCACCACTTGGGGAAAAGGAAGGAGCATCTTCACACTTAGGCAGTTAACCCCGGGCACAACTTGGGTTAAGGATCACAGTCAGGAACTCAGTCCAGGCATTTTCTTTCTCGCACTTCTGGAGCACTGCAAGACCCGCAGCTTGGAGCAGGTAGCTCAGCCCGGGCTTTATCTGTACAGCTACAAGGAATTTTAGAGTCTACGGAGCGTGCAGGAAACAACCGCAGCCCGTTCCACATTCCATCCACAGCATTGGAGGGACCCCGACCAGAAAGGACACACAGTGGGATCACCGGCAGTGACCTCCAAATTATCCGGGATTGGCTGGGGCCCATCACGGCAGAGACCAGAACTCCAAGGGTGACAACTGGACTGTGATTAAAAGACCTTGAACCGCAACCACTCTGTCAGCCCATCATTGCCGTTACCCTGCGCTCCGTCACCAACGGCCACTACCACCCTCATCATACTCCCTGGGGCCTAGCTCTACCTGTGGGGAGCCAAACCACCCGAGCTGCGTTATCTTCCACCCCAGAGGACATCACCCGCAGCGGCGGCTAATCCCTGGCTGCACACCACATGTGACGTCACAAGACAATTACTCCCAATATCCTCAGCCCCTTCATCCCACCATCTTCCCCTTCATACCTTTGTGGACTCCTCAGGGTCAAGAAACCGGGCAGGCCCACCCGTGACATCCCCTGACCCTCAACGGCCCGGTGACGAGTATTCCCAAGACCCAGTGCTTCACGTGCAAAACACTAAGGTTTTGCACGGTCTGTTGTGGAGTTCCATGTGTCATCAGTGTGTGTGTGTCATCATGTGTTATCCATGTGGCATCCGGATAGAACACGGACAGCATGAACTTGTATACTTACTTGTCTCCGGCACTGCTGTCACACTTTCTTCCGGGTCCACAGTCAGTGCAGTGAATATTCATGAGGCATAATGAATGGGACCCAGATGCAACAGCAGCGCTGGATACAGGTAAGTATAAAAATCCTCTTTTTTCAGTGACTTGGTTGTCCTTCAATACATGTCACACTGATATCACATGGATCGTCCATGTGACATCCGTGCTGTCGGCCAGGAACAGACATGACACCGTGTAGAGCACATGGACACGCATATGCTCCCAATGGACACACAGTCTATGACAAAACATGGACGTGTGCGCAAAACCATTGAATTTAATGGGTCTACATGTGTCCGTGTCTCCTATATGTGTGGAAAAGGACACCATACGTACCGGAAACACAGATGTGTGAAGGAGGCCTTAGAAATATTCATTTATGACCAATAGAGCAATATTTCTTCAGCTCAAAAAGTTATAGCACAGTCTTAATAAACATTTAGTTCTTATCATTCAGATTTCTTCTGTACTGTACTGTTTACATAAGGTTGTTGTGCTAAATGTTGTTTTTTTTTGGGGGGGGGGATTTTTTTTTAAAATATTAAAGTCAGTATTAAAAAAATAACAAATAGAAGTTGATGAAGTTTCACACTGGCTACTGGGTAGTTTTTACACTTTAACTTCCTGTTGTGTTAGGAAACAATACATGTACACAGCCACAATGTTCAAACTTGATTTTCAGTTAATTGAAAGTGCTGCAAAGCTTCCAATTGCCCTGATCGACTTCTATGATTATATCCAACAGGTTTAGAGCTCTTTAACACAAATACAGTCGTAGAAATGTCCAAATGGCCTCAATATTAAAGATAAGTTAACCTGAACTGTAATGTTTGGGGTTGGTACTGAACACGGAGTCAATTGAGCATTTGGGTGAAAGGGTACGCTCGGTGCTCAGCTCAGTGGGAGCCACCTGAAGTCTCTGAATAGCTCTCACTGAAGGTAAAAACAATGTTTTTGGATGTAATGTGTACATAAATAAAAAAACATCCTCCTTCCCCTTGAAATGCTTTGATTATGGTGAGCTGTATGTGGGCAGAGAGCCAAACTGTCCAATCAGTGTTTTCCAATGGGGTCGGGCTCAAAGATTAAGATCAAGTTTAGGTCAAGTCCAGATCCCAAAGAACCCAAACTTCCACAGGTCCTCTTATCTCTACTCATCATATATGGCTATGGATAAGTAGATGGTAACAAACAGATTGTTCCTCCCACACTAATATTCACCACTTCTGTGCTATCACACTCACTATCTGTACAATTTGTTCAGTATTTTATGGCTTTCAATCTCTTTATTTTTGGCTAAACTGTGAGGTGCAACATCCTCTCACTATCCAAGTTCACTACAAATGGCTGCTGAATTCCCTGCCTTGGCTTTTATACTGGCTTTTTTCTGTTTTGATTGGCTGTGCTATATCTTATGATAAGATAGGTGCACGGCATCATTGGGAAGGCCACCCGGTCGTACCCAAGCTCATCCGAGCTGATGAAATCTTCTGCAATGTGGTGATCATAATATGCAATTTACACAACGATAAATCACAAGTTGTTTGAATTTGCAGGGTTCAACGAATTTCTAAAAATTCTACACTAATCCAATTTGGATTTAATTAATTAATTCATCTCTAGTTATTAGGTTTCTAAGGAAAATAAAACTTAGAATACTGTGAGACAGAATGAATAATTGCTAAACTTTTCCAGGTAATTCACATACTTAGATTTCATGCCGGGCTGATTATAATGTGCAAAGCTTAATTAACTCATTTCTCACTTATATCAGGGACTTGTTTTGACTTTTCATAAAGTATTAAAAAAATAACAAATAGAAGTCTATGAAGTTTCAAACCGGCCACCGGGGAGTTTTTACACTCTAAATCCCTGTTGTTTTAGGAAACAATACATGTACATAGCCATAATGTTCAGACTTGACTTGTGGCAAATTGATTTGCTGAAATATTATGTTTGTTAATGTTTATTTTGACAGTTAACAAAATTAGTTTTACAGGCAGAAATAAACAAAATAATTAAAATGCAGTATTCGGCGAATAATTATTGTTTATTATGAGCTTTCCCAATGTCTCCCAGTATTCTGCCTAAGTCAGACATTGAAATGCACATTGTGTTATTAGGTGTAAAAGTAAATGACACAATCAACAATGACCAAGCAAACAATATTTATAGACATTTATGGGATTATTTATATTTATTTCTACAGGGATCCCAAAGGTTTACATGCCAAAGCAGCCAGTAATAAAGGATGAATTTAGAATTGTTTGCTTCTTCTATTTGAAGAATTGGGTTCATGGGTGGGTGAAGTAGGCTCACGCCTGCTACCCGCAAGCTATGAAAAGAGTGTGTATGAAGTGGGAAATCCCAAAGTGAGTTCACTGTGTGTATTATCCCTGTACTGTGACATCACTGTGTGTATTATCCCTGTACTGTGACATCACTGTGTGTATTATCCCTGTACTGTGACATCACTGTGTGTATTATCCCTGTACTGTGACATCACTGTGTGTATTATCTCTGTACTGTGACATCACTGTGTGTATTATCCCTGTACTGTGACATCACTGTGTGTATTACCCCTGTACTGTGACATCACTGTGTGTATTATCCCTGTACTGTGACATCACTGTGTGTATTATCCCTGTACTGTGACATCACTGTGTGTATTATCCCTGTACTGTGACATCACTGTGTGTATTACCCCTGTACTGTGACATTACTGTGTGTATTATCCCTGTACTGTGACATCACTGTGTGTGTTATCCCTGTACTGTGACATCACTGTGTGTATTATCCCTGTACTGTGACATCACTGTGTGCATTATCCCTGTACTGTGACATCACTGTGTGTATTATCCCTGTACTGTGACATCACTGTGTGTATTATCCCTGTACTGTGACATCACTGTGTGTATTACCCCTGTACTGTGACATCACTGTGTGCATTATCCCTGTACTGTGACATCACTGTGTGTATTACCCCTGTACTGTGACATCACTGTGTGTGTTATCCCTGTATTGTGACATCACTGTGTGTATTACCCCTGTACTGTGACATCACTGGGTGTGTTATCCCTGTACTGTGACATCACTGTGTGCATTATCCCTGTACTGTGACATCACTGTGTGTATTACCCCTGTACTGTGACATCACTGTGTGTGTTATCCCTGTACTGTGACATCACTGTGTGTATTACCCCTGTACTGTGACATCACTGTGTGTATTATCCCTGTACTGTGACATCACTGTGTGCATTATCCCTGTACTGTGACATCACTGTGTGTATTACCCCTGTACTGTGACATCACTGTGTGTGTTATCCCTGTACAGTGACATCACTGTGTGTATTATTCCTGTACAGTGACATCACTGTGTGTATTATCCCTGTACAGTGACAACACTGTGTGCATTATCCCTGTACTGTGACATCACTGTGTGTGTTATCCCTGTACAGTGACATCACTGTGTGTATTATTCCTATACAGTGACATCACTGTGTGTATTATCCCTGTACTGTGACATCACTGTGTGTATTATCCCTGTACTGTGACATCACTGTGTGTGTTATCCCTGTACAGTGACAACACTGTGTGCATTATCCCTGTACAGTGACAACACTGTGTGCATTATCCCTGTACTGTGACATCACTGTGTGTATTACCCCTGTACAGTGACATCACTGTGTGTATTACCCCTGTACTGTGAGATCACTGTGTGTATTACCCCTGTACAGTGACATCACTGTGTGTATTACCCCTGTACTGTGACATCACTGTGTGTGTTATCCCTGTACTGTGACATCACTGTGTGTGTTATCCCTGTACAGTGACAACACTGTGTGCATTATCCCTGTACTGTGACATCACTGTGTGTATTACCCCTGTACAGTGACATCACTGTGTGCATTATCCCTGTACTGTGACATCACTGTGTGCATTACCCCTGTACAGTGACATCACTGTGTGTATTACCCCTGTACAGTGACATCACTGTGTGTATTACCCTTGTACAGTGACATCACTGTGTGTATTATCCCTGTACTGTGACATCACTGTGTGTATTATCCCTGTACTGTGACATCACTGTGTGTATTACCCCTGTACAGTGACATCACTGTGTGTATTATTCCTGTACTGTGACATCACTGTGTGTATTACCCCTGTACAGTGACATCACTGTGTGTATTATTCCTGTACTGTGACATCACTGTGTGCATTACCCCTGTACAGTGACATCACTGTGTGTATTACCCCTGTACAGTGACATCACTGTGTGTATTACCCCTGTACTGTGATATCACTGTGTGTATTATCCCTGTACTGTAACATCGCTGTGTGTATAATCTCTGTACTGTGACATCACTGTGTATTATCCCTCTACTGTGACATCACTGTGTGTATTATCCCTGTACTGTGACATCACTGTGTGTATTATCCCTGTACTGTGACATCACTGTGTGTATTATCCCTGTACTGTGACATCACTGTGTGTATTACCCCTGTACAGTGACATCACTGTGTGTATTATCCCTGTACTGTGACATCACTGTGTGTATTATCCCTGTACTGTGACATCACTGTGTGTATTATCCCTGTACAGTGACATCACTGTGTATTATCCCTGTACTGTGACATCACTGTGTGTATTATCCCTGTACAGTGACATCACTGTGTATTATCCCTGTACTGTGACATCACTGTGTGTATTATCCCTGTACTGTGACATCACTGTGTGTATTATCCCTGTACTGTGACATCACTGTGTGTATTGCCCATGTACTGTGACATCACTGTGTATTATTTCTGTACTGTGACATCACTGTGTGTATTATCCCTGTACTGTGACATCACTGTGTGTATTACCCCTGTACTGTGACATCTCTGTGTGTATTATCCCTGTACTGTGAAGCAGGGAATGCAGCAGCCATTATTTGTGGTGAATCTGAACAGTGAGAGGACGTCACAATTTTATATTATAGGTTCCAAAGATGGAAAGTAACTATGTCATCAATGTTAATAGAGAAACACTTTTACAGGGCAATATAAAGATGCAATTTTCAGGAGTCCCATAGTGAATAAATGGAACGGAAATGCTTATGCTCAAGCTCCGGTCCATGTTCAGAAGTCCCATAGTAAATAAAGGGAGCGGAGATGCCCATGCTCAAGCTCCGGTCTGTTTTCAGCAGTTCCATAGTGAATAAAGGGAATGGAGGTGCACATGCTCAACCTCTGCTCCATTTTCAGCACTCCCATAGTGAATAAAGGGAACAGAGATGCACATACGCAACCTCCGCTCCATTTTCAGCCATTCCATAGTGAATAAAGGAGTGAAGATGCACATGCTCAAGCTCTGCTGCATTTCAAGCAGTCCCATAGTGAATAAAGGGAGCAGAGATTCACATGCTCAACCTCCGATCCATTTTCAGCAGCCCAATAGTGAATAAAGAGAGTGGAGATGCACATGCTCAACCTCTGCTCCATTTTCAGAAGTCCCGTAGTGAATGAAGGGAGTGGAGGTGCACATGCTCATCAACCTCTGCTCCTTTTTCAGAAGTCCCATAGTGAATAAAGGGAGCGGAAATGCACATACTCAACCTCTTTTCCATTGTCAGCAGTCACATAGTTAATAAAGAGAATGGAGATGCAAAAGAATCAACCTCCGCTCCATTTTCAGCAGTGCCATAGTAAATAAAGGGAGCGGAGATGCACATGCTCAACCTCCACTTCATTCAGGATTGGTGGGGGCTTCATTAGTCGGACTCCCAGTGATCAAAAAATTATACCCTATCCTATTAGTAAGGAATAACATATACTTGGTCCAACCACTTTAAGGTCTAATAAAAGTCTACCCAAAGACATGTCAAATCAATGGGGCCAAAATTGTTGGTCTAGTCTGGATATTACACAACTACTTTTTTTTCATGGCAGTTGTCTTGGGACCATTGTGAAAATTAAATGTGCCAAAAAACAAAACATAGCACTGCTTGGCCAACTTCAGAGTTATAATCTGTGATACATATGGCACACATTTCGGGTGCAGTCAGAACGCAATGGCCAGCATTCTCCCTGCCTACGTGTGACAGCTTCATGTATTTGTGTTCAGCTATCACTCGGGTTGGGAGAGCCGCTAGCCAGTTGGTGCACTATGTTCGGGTCTCGTTCTGCATTATACAGCCATTTGACTGTGTCATTATAGAAACCAATAAACTGCAACCAGATAGCGTTACTAGAATCCAGTTTATTTGTTTTTTAATCCCCAACTAAATATTGATTTATCTGATTTTTTTATTATTATTTTATTTTTTTATTATTTTTTTCTGGCTCTATTTTTTCTTTTTTTTGCCTACTGGAGTGAAGTGATTTCATGGGATCCTATTGTTTGTGTAATTGTATTTTTTTTTCTTTCATATCTATCGTGAAAGTGGTTTTCTAACAAGTCAGGATTGTGCACAGCCTACTAAGTGAAGTGTTCAGTTCCCAGTAAACTGTAATGAGTAAGAACTAAGAGAAAAAAAAATAACTGTAAGGTACTGCGGCGTCGAGCGTTATTGATTGGACTTGGTTTTCGTCCTGCTGCTGCCTCATTAATGCAGTTTTGTTGAATTGGTCGAGAGACGAAGGAAGGAATTCTAAATAGGTAATTAAAATACATCAATACCCTCTTGGCCTTGTACTACGCGTGGCGTGTACGGAAGTGAGCAACCGCATGGCAGGTCTCATTAACTCGTGCCTTAGAGCCATGGCATCAACATACGTAGACATAGCATGATCCCTGGTCCCCAGGATGACTTCTTCTTACTGTTAATGGTTGTGGGGCTGAGAAACATCTATGGTTCAAAAGAATCCCTATCCGTAAGGCAGGGCCGGCGCCAGCACCCGGCAAACCCGGTCAAATGCCGGGGCCCTGAGCTGCCGGGGGGGCCCACTCGCGGTGGCAGGAGTGGCGCACCGCTACTCAGGGGGGCCCGGTGGCCGCGCTGTTGTAATGGGATCAACAATTCAGACTGCATCATTAATGTAGAAATGGATTTGAATACTGTTTCAGCAATTGCCCACAAGGGGGCAGTGTCAGACTGTGCAATCACAAACACAGAGCTGGGAAATCCCCTACTGCAGCTTGTGTGTGAAAACCAGGAAGAAAAAAAAGTGCGGGAAGGTTGTTCAGCTCCAGAGCTCAGCCAGAGGAGAGCTGCGTGTGGTCTCCCTGAACAGAGGGCTCTTTTGCCACCGGAGTCTTGGAGAAATCACCCTGTGGAAGTGGTTTCTGCCATTCCCGGTCTGCAGGACTTTGTTTTCACCAAGGATCTAACCAGACTGCAGAGCATCGCAACCAGAGTGTAAGTGCAGGGGCTGTGACCTCCCTTCTTCTGCTCGACGTGCCCCGGGACTAAAAGACTGATTAGAATCCGTTACCAGCGGGGGAAGATGAAAGGAAAAGACCGAGGAGCTGCATCCCTTCAGCGCTGCACCGGGACCCATCATCGTGAGACTCCAGGCCTGCGACGTGGGAGCGGCATCTTCTTCTGGGATAGACTGGTACGTGATTGTAGGGAAAGTTAGGGAAAGTTGCCGCCATTTCTTTGTTGTTGTTTTTCCTTTCTTCTTGCTGCGTACCCGGAAGGAGTGAAAATCCAGGGACTCCACTATACTCATGTGCGCAGATAGTTTGGTTGATTGTATTATAAATATGTTTCCTAGTAAAGAAATGTTACTACCGGTAAAATCTGAGTATGGGGATTTTGTTGGAATAGAGCATACACACACACCCGCGGCCCTACCACCGGTTGCTTCACTGTCACCGCCCCCCGCCGAGGATCGCGCTTTCAATTGCATCGGCATCGCAGGTGCCGATACAAGTGAGAGCAATGATGAGAGAGTGAGTGGCGCGCTCCCTCTCTTATCATTCTCCCCGCTGTGACTGTCGGCGTTCTGACAGCTCTGCAGCAGAGCGCGGTGACGCCATCACTGCGCGCCTGCTGAGAGGTCAAAGCGAGCGACAGCAATGGACGACGCGCCGAGGAGACCGGATCAGCGGGGGAACGGGGAGACGTGAGCCGCCCCTCTACTGACACTGGGCTCCCCTGACTCACAGGCCGGCCACTACACAGCGGCACTAGTACACATAGGGGCCCTGCAGCCGCTCTACAGAGCCGGCTGCCGGGCCCCTATGTGTAGTGCCGCTGTGTAGTGGCCGACCTGTGAGTCAGGGGAGCCCAGTGTCAGTAGAGGGGCCCCTGACCTGGAGAGGCCACCAGCCATGTCTGAGCTGCAGGAGTGCTAGTCCTGACCTGCACAGCAGACGGAATCTCCATCCTGCAGGACCTGCGATGATGTCACGCCCATGTGACTGTGTGTGAGGAGACACAGGATGCCGGGCAGAAAGCAAGATACTGAATCCTGAAGGAGATGTGGACACATGACTGGTAATAAGAAAAGAGGGGACATGAGGGGGAGGGGAGTGCAGGGTGAGGGGCATATGAGGGCTGCAGACTGTGACAGAAGCATGTGAAGGGGCGCAGAGTGTTTGAGAGGGGTAAGTTGGGGTACAGGCAGGATGAGATATGTGAGCAGGGTGTGTGATATGGGGGTGTAGTGTGTGTGATATGGGGGGTGCAGGCTGTATGGGAAGCAGGGTGTGAGATATGGGGGTGTAGTGTGTGTGATCTGGGGGTGCAGGCTGTATGAGATATGGGGGTGTAGTGTGTGATATGGGGGTGCAGGCTGTATGGGAAGCAGGGTGTGTGAGATATGGGGGTGTAGTGTGTGTGATATGGGGGTGCAGGGTGTATGACATATGGGGGCAGGGGCGTAACTACCGCAGTCGCAGGGGTCGGAAGGAGAAGAGAGGTACTTGTTTTTTATTTTGCTGGCTGCATGACACATGGAGGCCTGGAGGGGCCTGGCTCCATGATACATGGAGGTCTATGGGACTGCATAATAAACATGAAGGACACCTTATACATGGACTAGGGGTGCATTATACATGGAGGAGTATGGGGCTGCAAAATACAATATGATGTTTTATGGGGTTGCGTTATAATACATATAGGACTATGGGGGCTACATTATAATAAATGGAGAAATATGGAGGCTACCTTATACATGGACTATGGGTGTGCGTTATAAAACATGGAGGACTGTGGTGCAGTATAATATATGGAGTACTATGGGGGTGCATTATAATACATGGAGAACTATGGGGGTGCATTATAATATATGACGGGTTATGTGGGACCCTTTATATTATACGGAAGGCTATGTGGGGGCCATTATAGTATTTGGAGATCTATATACAAGGAGGACAAAGATACAAGTATGGGATGGGAATGTTTTGTGCTGAGAGAAAAAGGCTCTTTCCCTCAGCACCCAGCTTTCCCATGCTCTGCTGTACATCTCTCAGCACCCAGCTTTACTCTGTTATGGGAAAGCTGGGTGCTGAGGGAAAGATGTATAGCAGAGCATGGGGAAGCTGGGTGCTGAGGACAAGATGGAGATCAGAACATGGGAAAGCTGGGTACTGATAGAGGGATTTCAGATCATGGGAAACCTGGGTGCTGAGGGTAAGAGCCAAGTGTCAGCATCATTATCCTGTACCCCGAGTGTCAGTGTCATTATCCCGCACCCTAAGTGTCGGTGTACGTGGAGGGGGGCCCCGGTCCAAATTTTGCACCAGGGCCCATCAAACTCTAGTTACGCCACTGTGTTTTAATCACTGTATTCTACATGAGGGTGCCTACTGCTATCTGCCTCTGCACTGTGCTATATACAGGCTATGCTATATACAAGCTGTATGCTACATGAGGGTGCCTAATGCTATCTGGCTCTGCACTGTGCTATATACAGGCTATGCTATATACAAGCTGTATGCTACATGAGGGTGCCTAATGCTATCTGGCTCTGCACTGTGCTGTCTGGGTCTGCACTGTACTATATAGGTCTGCATACTACATGAGGATACCAAATGCTATCTGGCTCTGCACTGTGGTATTTAGGGGCTGTGTACTACATGAGGGTGCCTATTTCTATCTGGGTTTGCATTGTGCTATATGTGTGCTGTATACTACATGTAGGTGCCTAATGCTATCTGGGTCTGCATTGTGCTATATGGGGGCTGCATAGTGCATATGGGGGCTACATAATACTATATGGAGGACAATGGGGGCTTCATAACACAATATGGGGGCTGCATACTACTATACCCCCAGAGTTGTATGTCCCCTCCACCCAGGTGCTGTATACCCCCTCAGAGCTGTATGTTCCCTCCACCCAGGTGCTGTATGTCCCCCCCCCCACCCCAGAGCTGTATACACCCAGAGCTGCATGTCACCCCCCCACCTCACAGCTGCCCCCCTCCACCTCAGTCACTGCCCTCCTCTAGAGCTCTATACCCCTTTCCTCAGTAATATATATTCCCCCAGTAATGTGTTTGTCCCCAGCCTCTCTTGTGATTTATATACAGCACTGTTAGTGTGCTCTATGTGCTGCCATGTCTGTTAGACAAGCCGGGAGGTGAGTGAGGCTGTTGCCGGCTTCCCAATATTAGAAATATATATACAGGATAAATATATAAAAATAATGTGTGTGTGTGTGTCTGTGTGTGCATGTATGATCTGTATCTATGCATGTCAGAGTATATGACTGTGTCTAGATTTATGTCTATTTGTGTTTTTGTGAATTTCTCTTTAAATAAGTGTGTTTACGTATGCCTGTATGTGTATGTATCTGTGCATGTCTATGTGTGGATGGGGCCCACTGAGACTCTTTCGCCCAGGGCCCACAAAAACCTGGAGCCGGCCCTGCCGTAAGGGATAATTCACTGATCTCCAAGTGTCTGACCACTGTGACCACCAGCAATGCCAAGACCAGGGCTCTACAGCCTCATTCTCAATTGATTTGATGTGCGCAAGAGCGACCGCTACACCATACACTGTCTATGGAACTGCCAAGAGCAGCTATTTCCAGATTGTAACATCTGCCCTTGACCACAGACTCGGGATGACTCTTACGGACAGACTAGGGCTAGCCACCAAGTCAGCAGGATTTCAAGAACCTTGAACCCTTTAACCCCTGTACAGGGATTTGGAATTACACAAGGTCCAGGAGATCACTGCCTATGGAAGGCTGCAATCCAGGAAAGAATGGTCGTCAGGCAGGGTCCAAACCAGGAGGGACAAAAAGGGACTAAATCGGCAGGCGGGAGCCTAGTCAGGAAATCAGGCAGAGCTGAAATCCGGAGATGGCAGCGAGGTACAAAAACGGCAAGCAGGAGAGTAGTCAATCAGTAGTCAAGCAGGCAGAGGTCAAAACACAGGGATCAATAGTCAGAACAGGATCCAGACACTAGCAGGAATACAAAACTATTTCTGGCAGTGACCAGCAGAGAAGAGGGGGAATTAGAAGGGTGTGGTGCCTTCCCATTGGCTGTAACTGAATGGTGGTACCTTCAGCTGGAAGACACATGCCACCTACAGTCAGCCAGTGGTACTGTAGGTCCCAGGGAAACACAGCTTAGTAGAAGAGCGGAGCCTGCGCCCACCAAAGCCACTGGCACTGTCTGCTCTCCAACTGTGTTTTTCCCAATATAAGCCCTCCCCCAAAAATAAGTCCTAGTCGCGGTTCAGGAATGAAGTGTCCGTGCAGCTAAAAAAGATACAGATACTTTTCATTATAGACAGCGGCACCCCACAATCACTCATCTGACGCTGAGCGGCAGGACCTGCCATGATCGCACCCCTGCACACATCAGCTCTCATCCACACTCATCAGCTCTCACCCGCACACATCAGCTCTCACCCGCACACATCAGATCACATAGCTGCACACATCAAATCTCACACACAAAAATCCGATCTCACACACACAAACATCGGATCACACACACATTGCTTCACACACATACTCACCACATCCAGCGACACCGATTTCATCTGGCCAGCATAATCCTAAGGGTATGTGCGCACGTTGCTTTTTACCTGCTTTTTACCTGCTTTTTTGCTGCTTTTTCTTCTGCGCTGTTTAATGCCAAAATGGATGTGTTCTTCTATTCAAGCAAAGTCTATGGGAATTTGGGTTTCTTGTTCACACTATGTTGTTCAAAATGCTGCCTTTTTGTGGGAGAACTTTGGTCAAAAACTCAGCTTTGCAGTGCAAAACCCAAATGGCAAAAACAATTGACATGTTGCTTCTTTGAAAAGCTGAGTTTTTGACCAAAGTTCTGCCACAAAAAAGCAGCATTTTGAACAACATAGTGTGAACAAGAAACCCAAATTCCCATAGACTTTGCTTGAATAGAAGAACACATCCATTTTGGCATTAAACAGCGCAGAAGAAAAAGCAGCAAAAAAGCAGGTAAAAAGCAACGTGCGCACATACCCTAAGAGGCTGTGCAGCTCAGCGCAAGGACCTGCGGCCAGACACGTGACTTCCTCCCATCATTCCCTGCGACCAGAAGTATTCAGTAAGGCTGGATGGTGTGTCAGCGTGTTTGTCAGCGTGTATGTCAGCGTGTATGTCAGCGTGTGTGTCAGCATGTGTGTCAGCGTGTGTGTGTGTGTGTGTGTGTGTCAGTGTGTCAGCATGTGTGTCATTGTATGTGTGTGTGTCTGTATGTGTGTCTGTCAGAGTGTGTCAGCGTCAGCCAGCAGCAGAGGAGAACGGCGTGCAGCAACCACCGGAGATCACAGGAAGGACCTGGGAGCCGCGCAGACGTCTGGATCTCGTAAGTTTGAGTCTCCTGGGAAGGGGGAAGTTGCATTTTTGGGGGGTAAACTTACCCCCAACATGTTTTTCCAAAAATAAGACTTCCTCCAAAAATAAGCCCTAGTGCTTTTTTGGGGGTAAAAAAAAGTATAAGATAGTGTCTTATTTTTGGAAAAACACGTTATCACCAGCACAGTGCATGGTGGAAATGCGGTGGCTCCTGGTGACCGAAGCAGAAGTCGCAGGAGCAGACGATGGTGAGGACATGACACAGATGTTCCATAGAAAATTAATGCAGTGGAGGTGTAATGGATGTGCCCCACTCTGGGGGGGATCTCTGGTGAGTCTGGGACCAGAAGGTCACAGAACCTTGCTATGCGCAATTCTGCATATTATGCTTAAATGTATTTACTTTTATTTGCTGCTGTAGGGGTTAAGAACTCTTTCCTATCTGGCTAACCTTTGGAGCCTTAATCTCAGGTGCAGCTCTTTGTGACCACTTCCCTTTGCTATAAATATTCACTTGTCTTAGCTTCTGATGCCGGTATCTAAGCTGTCCACTTTGGAACTCAAGTACTGAATATAATGGAATTCAATAGGAAACGCGAGCATTTTTCCAGAAAATCTTCGAGAAAAAGGCTCATTTCCAATTCACTTCCATTATGCTTGGTAATCAAGTCAAGCCCGCCGAGCATCCGATCTGCTAGTTTTGAGTACTGAGCACTCAAGCTTGGTAGTGCTCACTTATCACTAGTGACCTCCTTCTCACCATACTGGAGACCCATAACAGATCTTCCACTTCTGCCACACTCACTACTTAGGACCTCCTAGCTTGGCAATGATACTCCTCAACAATGTGACTGATTGCCAGCATGTGCTAACTTAGTTCCACGCTAACTCAGAGGCATGGAGGGTGTCCCTCTTATTAATCGTACCTTGGGTTGATGCCAGTGATGTAGCACCGTCATGCCACAGATGAACCAAGCAGATGCTGTCCTCCTCACAATGTAGCCCCTGAGGTCAAAACTTATACATTGCCATGTTCAAAAAACACTGGTCTAAACTACAACCCAAGGAAACACCAACATTTTATATAAAAAACACCAGGACAAATATGGCACCCAATGTAAAAGAACTGTGCACAACACAAAGAATACATGCAATATTAGTAATAAAAATGGTATCCACTCCATCCCATAGACTTGACGTGAAAATAGTATATTAACCCTATTACTGCTGATTAATTGCTAATTTTGCTTTCGGAGTTGTCCCCCTTTGGGGCTTTTTTCTTACTTCAGTGCGTATATTTCAAGCTTAAAAATGTTTTTGCAATTAGGTTTCATAATAAATTTGCCTTCTGTAGTTTCTAGAACTTATCTGAGAATCCATCTGATGGGAGAGTTAGCAACTCATTTATATGTCTTTCTGAAGGAAGATGTCAGCCCCACGCCATAGAGGCGCCACGCTCAGTTGCCAAGGAGCCACTATGTGCGGATGGGACTTTGGGTGGGGTGCATGACACTTACTGGTTTGATCAGGCCATCACCCTGCTAGCAATCACTGTCGTGTATAGTCAGTAACTTCAGAGTTCACTTAGGCAACCAGAATCGGTCACTTTTATTCTTCACATTGTTATGACCGACATGGCTTTCCGTTCATTCTTTCCTCTCGATGTGGGGTACTGCTCCTTAACCTGGTCCCTCCCGCTACCTTGGATCTCATCCTCAAGCTCCGCAGTCTGTGTCTCCTACCCTCTAACTCCGTTCACCTTCATTTGATTCTGGGCTCTGTAGCCGGATGACTCTCTAAGCCCGTCAGGGTGAGCCGTAGGCTCCACCACTCGAGGTTACATCAGAGTTCCCTGACTGGCCCTAGAACCGAGACCACATCTTCTCACACTTGAACCCTATTCTCTACTGGTCTCCTCTCAAGCCTTCTCTCCTGTTCTCCTCCCACCACCTGTCCCTTCTCCCTTCCACCTTAACTCTATCCTATCTAACATCTATTCTAACATGGAAACAACAAAGAGCCAGCACCAATGTGCACTAAGGCATCAAATATTCCAAACTGCATTATAAAAATTTTTTTTGAGATTTTTGGCAAAAAATTGCAATTTCTTGAGCTGCTTCGCCACGTCACGGCAAATCTCATTTGAAGCAGTCCTACACTAAAATATTTTTATAAAATGTGCCATGCGGCCTCACATATAAATAGCAGAACTGCTCTCAGCAGCACTCACCTGGTCTATTGCAGTCCCGTACCCATGACTGAGTCATGGCTGTGGGATTCCAAACTGCATTATAAAAATTTTTTTTGAGATTTTTGGCAAAAAATTGCAATTTCTTGAGCTGCTTCGCCACGTCACGGCAAATCTCATTTGAAGCAGTCCTACACTAAAATATTTTTATAAAATGTGCCATGCGGCCTCACATATAAATAGCAGAACTGCTCTCAGCAGCACTCACCTGGTCTATTGCAGTCCCGTACCCATGACTGAGTTCTGCTATTTATATGTGAGGCCGCATGGCACATTTTATAAAAATATTTTAGTGTAGGACTGCTTCAAATGAGATTTGCCGTGACGTGGCGAAGCAGCTCAAGAAATTGCAATTTTTTGCCAAAAATCTCAAAAAAAATTTTTATAATGCAGTTTGGAATATTTGATGCCTTAGTGCACATTGGTGCTGGCTCTTTGTTGTTTCTTTGTTGAATTGGTCGGTGGTTGACCTCCACCTTGCTATGCACCCCAATTTGGGATGTATTCCATCTGTATAGATTTTGGCGTTTGGTGACTGTTCACATTGGGTCATCAGGCTTTGTCCACAGGCTATATATACTTCATGCAGCATTTGCTTGGACCTGTCCCGCCCACAGCCATGACTCAGTCATGGGTACGGGACTGCAATAGACCAGGTGAGTGCTGCTGAGAGCAGTTCTGCTATTTATATGTGAGGCCGCATGGCACATTTTATAAAAATATTTTAGTGTAGGACTGCTTCAAATGAGATTTGAGAGCTCAGCGCAAGGACCTGCGGCCAGACACGTGACTTCCTCCCATCATTCCCTGCGACCAGAAGTATTCAGTAAGGCTGGATGGTGTGTCAGCGTGTTTGTCAGCGTGTATGTCAGCGTGTATGTCAGCGTGTGTGTCAGCATGTGTGTCAGCGTGTGTGTGTGTGTGTGTGTCAGTGTGTCAGCATGTGTGTCATTGTATGTGTGTGTGTCTGTATGTGTGTCTGTCAGAGTGTGTCAGCGTCAGCCAGCAGCAGAGGAGAACGGCGTGCAGCAACCACCGGAGATCACAGGAAGGACCTGGGAGCCGCGCAGACGTCTGGATCTCGTAAGTTTGAGTCTCCTGGGAAGGGGGAAGTTGCATTTTTGGGGGGTAAACTTACCCCCAACATGTTTTTCCAAAAATAAGACTTCCTCCAAAAATAAGCCCTAGTGCTTTTTTGGGGGTAAAAAAAAGTATAAGATAGTGTCTTATTTTTGGAAAAACACGTTATCACCAGCACAGTGCATGGTGGAAATGCGGTGGCTCCTGGTGACCGAAGCAGAAGTCGCAGGAGCAGACGATGGTGAGGACATGACACAGATGTTCCATAGAAAATTAATGCAGTGGAGGTGTAATGGATGTGCCCCACTCTGGGGGGGATCTCTGGTGAGTCTGGGACCAGAAGGTCACAGAACCTTGCTATGCGCAATTCTGCATATTATGCTTAAATGTATTTACTTTTATTTGCTGCTGTAGGGGTTAAGAACTCTTTCCTATCTGGCTAACCTTTGGAGCCTTAATCTCAGGTGCAGCTCTTTGTGACCACTTCCCTTTGCTATAAATATTCACTTGTCTTAGCTTCTGATGCCGGTATCTAAGCTGTCCACTTTGGAACTCAAGTACTGAATATAATGGAATTCAATAGGAAACGCGAGCATTTTTCCAGAAAATCTTCGAGAAAAAGGCTCATTTCCAATTCACTTCCATTATGCTTGGTAATCAAGTCAAGCCCGCCGAGCATCCGATCTGCTAGTTTTGAGTACTGAGCACTCAAGCTTGGTAGTGCTCACTTATCACTAGTGACCTCCTTCTCACCATACTGGAGACCCATAACAGATCTTCCACTTCTGCCACACTCACTACTTAGGACCTCCTAGCTTGGCAATGATACTCCTCAACAATGTGACTGATTGCCAGCATGTGCTAACTTAGTTCCACGCTAACTCAGAGGCATGGAGGGTGTCCCTCTTATTAATCGTACCTTGGGTTGATGCCAGTGATGTAGCACCGTCATGCCACAGATGAACCAAGCAGATGCTGTCCTCCTCACAATGTAGCCCCTGAGGTCAAAACTTATACATTGCCATGTTCAAAAAACACTGGTCTAAACTACAACCCAAGGAAACACCAACATTTTATATAAAAAACACCAGGACAAATATGGCACCCAATGTAAAAGAACTGTGCACAACACAAAGAATACATGCAATATTAGTAATAAAAATGGTATCCACTCCATCCCATAGACTTGACGTGAAAATAGTATATTAACCCTATTACTGCTGATTAATTGCTAATTTTGCTTTCGGAGTTGTCCCCCTTTGGGGCTTTTTTCTTACTTAAGTGCGTATATTTCAAGCTTAAAAATGTTTTTGCAATTAGGTTTCATAATAAATTTGCCTTCTGTAGTTTCTAGAACTTATCTGAGAATCCATCTGATGGGAGAGTTAGCAACTCATTTATATGTCTTTCTGAAGGAAGATGTCAGCCCCACGCCATAGAGGCGCCACGCTCAGTTGCCAAGGAGCCACTATGTGCGGATGGGACTTTGGGTGGGGTGCATGACACTTACTGGTTTGATCAGGCCATCACCCTGCTAGCAATCACTGTCGTGTATAGTCAGTAACTTCAGAGTTCACTTAGGCAACCAGAATCGGTCACTTTTATTCTTCACATTGTTATGACCGACATGGCTTTCCGTTCATTCTTTCCTCTCGATGTGGGGTACTGCTCCTTAACCTGGTCCCTCCCGCTACCTTGGATCTCATCCTCAAGCTCCGCAGTCTGTGTCTCCTACCCTCTAACTCCGTTCACCTTCTTTTGATTCTGGGCTCTGTAGCCGGATGACTCTCTAAGCCCGTCAGGGTGAGCCGTAGGCTCCACCACTCGAGGTTACATCAGAGTTCCCTGACTGGCCCTAGAACCGAGACCACATCTTCTCACACTTGAACCCTATTCTCTACTGGTCTCCTCTCAAGCCTTCTCTCCTGTTCTCCTCCCACCACCTGTCCCTTCTCCCTTCCACCTTAACTCTATCCTATCTAACATCTATTCTAACATGGAAACAACAAAGAGCCAGCACCAATGTGCACTAAGGCATCAAATATTCCAAACTGCATTATAAAAATTTTTTTTGAGATTTTTGGCAAAAAATTGCAATTTCTTGAGCTGCTTCGCCACGTCACGGCAAATCTCATTTGAAGCAGTCCTACACTAAAATATTTTTATAAAATGTGCCATGCGGCCTCACATATAAATAGCAGAACTGCTCTCAGCAGCACTCACCTGGTCTATTGCAGTCCCGTACCCATGACTGAGTCATGGCTGTGGGATTCCAAACTGCATTATAAAAATTTTTTTTGAGATTTTTGGCAAAAAATTGCAATTTCTTGAGCTGCTTCGCCACGTCACGGCAAATCTCATTTGAAGCAGTCCTACACTAAAATATTTTTATAAAATGTGCCATGCGGCCTCACATATAAATAGCAGAACTGCTCTCAGCAGCACTCACCTGGTCTATTGCAGTCCCGTACCCATGACTGAGTTCTGCTATTTATATGTGAGGCCGCATGGCACATTTTATAAAAATATTTTAGTGTAGGACTGCTTCAAATGAGATTTGCCGTGACGTGGCGAAGCAGCTCAAGAAATTGCAATTTTTTGCCAAAAATCTCAAAAAAAATTTTTATAATGCAGTTTGGAATATTTGATGCCTTAGTGCACATTGGTGCTGGCTCTTTGTTGTTTCTTTGTTGAATTGGTCGGTGGTTGACCTCCACCTTGCTATGCACCCCAATTTGGGATGTATTCCATCTGTATAGATTTTGGCGTTTGGTGACTGTTCACATTGGGTCATCAGGCTTTGTCCACAGGCTATATATACTTCATGCAGCATTTGCTTGGACCTGTCCCGCCCACAGCCATGACTCAGTCATGGGTACGGGACTGCAATAGACCAGGTGAGTGCTGCTGAGAGCAGTTCTGCTATTTATATGTGAGGCCGCATGGCACATTTTATAAAAATATTTTAGTGTAGGACTGCTTCAAATGAGATTTGAGAGCTCAGCGCAAGGACCTGCGGCCAGACACGTGACTTCCTCCCATCATTCCCTGCGACCAGAAGTATTCAGTAAGGCTGGATGGTGTGTCAGCGTGTTTGTCAGCGTGTATGTCAGCGTGTATGTCAGCGTGTGTGTCAGCATGTGTGTCAGCGTGTGTGTGTGTGTGTGTGTGTGTCAGTGTGTCAGCATGTGTGTCATTGTATGTGTGTGTGTCTGTATGTGTGTCCGTCAGAGTGTGTCAGCGTCAGCCAGCAGCAGAGGAGAACGGCGTGCAGCAACCACCGGAGATCACAGGAAGGACCTGGGAGCCGCGCAGACGTCTGGATCTCGTAAGTTTGAGTCTCCTGGGAAGGGGGAAGTTGCATTTTTGGGGGGTAAACTTACCCCCAACATGTTTTTCCAAAAATAAGACTTCCTCCAAAAATAAGCCCTAGTGCTTTTTTGGGGGTAAAAAAAAGTATAAGATAGTGTCTTATTTTTGGAAAAACACGTTATCACCAGCACAGTGCATGGTGGAAATGCGGTGGCTCCTGGTGACCGAAGCAGAAGTCGCAGGAGCAGACGATGGTGAGGACATGACACAGATGTTCCATAGAAAATTAATGCAGTGGAGGTGTAATGGATGTGCCCCACTCTGGGGGGGATCTCTGGTGAGTCTGGGACCAGAAGGTCACAGAACCTTGCTATGCGCAATTCTGCATATTATGCTTAAATGTATTTACTTTTATTTGCTGCTGTAGGGGTTAAGAACTCTTTCCTATCTGGCTAACCTTTGGAGCCTTAATCTCAGGTGCAGCTCTTTGTGACCACTTCCCTTTGCTATAAATATTCACTTGTCTTAGCTTCTGATGCCGGTATCTAAGCTGTCCACTTTGGAACTCAAGTACTGAATATAATGGAATTCAATAGGAAACGCGAGCATTTTTCCAGAAAATCTTCGAGAAAAAGGCTCATTTCCAATTCACTTCCATTATGCTTGGTAATCAAGTCAAGCCCGCCGAGCATCCGATCTGCTAGTTTTGAGTACTGAGCACTCAAGCTTGGTAGTGCTCACTTATCACTAGTGACCTCCTTCTCACCATACTGGAGACCCATAACAGATCTTCCACTTCTGCCACACTCACTACTTAGGACCTCCTAGCTTGGCAATGATACTCCTCAACAATGTGACTGATTGCCAGCATGTGCTAACTTAGTTCCACGCTAACTCAGAGGCATGGAGGGTGTCCCTCTTATTAATCGTACCTTGGGTTGATGCCAGTGATGTAGCACCGTCATGCCACAGATGAACCAAGCAGATGCTGTCCTCCTCACAATGTAGCCCCTGAGGTCAAAACTTATACATTGCCATGTTCAAAAAACACTGGTCTAAACTACAACCCAAGGAAACACCAACATTTTATATAAAAAACACCAGGACAAATATGGCACCCAATGTAAAAGAACTGTGCACAACACAAAGAATACATGCAATATTAGTAATAAAAATGGTATCCACTCCATCCCATAGACTTGACGTGAAAATAGTATATTAACCCTATTACTGCTGATTAATTGCTAATTTTGCTTTCGGAGTTGTCCCCCTTTGGGGCTTTTTTCTTACTTAAGTGCGTATATTTCAAGCTTAAAAATGTTTTTGCAATTAGGTTTCATAATAAATTTGCCTTCTGTAGTTTCTAGAACTTATCTGAGAATCCATCTGATGGGAGAGTTAGCAACTCATTTATATGTCTTTCTGAAGGAAGATGTCAGCCCCACGCCATAGAGGCGCCACGCTCAGTTGCCAAGGAGCCACTATGTGCGGATGGGACTTTGGGTGGGGTGCATGACACTTACTGGTTTGATCAGGCCATCACCCTGCTAGCAATCACTGTCGTGTATAGTCAGTAACTTCAGAGTTCACTTAGGCAACCAGAATCGGTCACTTTTATTCTTCACATTGTTATGACCGACATGGCTTTCCGTTCATTCTTTCCTCTCGATGTGGGGTACTGCTCCTTAACCTGGTCCCTCCCGCTACCTTGGATCTCATCCTCAAGCTCCGCAGTCTGTGTCTCCTACCCTCTAACTCCGTTCACCTTCATTTGATTCTGGGCTCTGTAGCCGGATGACTCTCTAAGCCCGTCAGGGTGAGCCGTAGGCTCCACCACTCGAGGTTACATCAGAGTTCCCTGACTGGCCCTAGAACCGAGACCACATCTTCTCACACTTGAACCCTATTCTCTACTGGTCTCCTCTCAAGCCTTCTCTCCTGTTCTCCTCCCACCACCTGTCCCTTCTCCCTTCCACCTTAACTCTATCCTATCTAACATCTATTCTAACATGGAAACAACAAAGAGCCAGCACCAATGTGCACTAAGGCATCAAATATTCCAAACTGCATTATAAAATTTTTTTTTGAGATTTTTGGCAAAAAATTGCAATTTCTTGAGCTGCTTCGCCACGACACGGCAAATCTCATTTGAAGCAGTCCTACACTAAAATATTTTTATAAAATGTGCCATGCGGCCTCACATATAAATAGCAGAACTGCTCTCAGCAGCACTCACCTGGTCTATTGCAGTCCCGTACCCATGACTGAGTCATGGCTGTGGGATTCCAAACTGCATTATAAAAATTTTTTTTGAGATTTTTGGCAAAAAATTGCAATTTCTTGAGCTGCTTCGCCACGTCACGGCAAATCTCATTTGAAGCAGTCCTACACTAAAATATTTTTATAAAATGTGCCATGCGGCCTCACATATAAATAGCAGAACTGCTCTCAGCAGCACTCACCTGGTCTATTGCAGTCCCGTACCCATGACTGAGTTCTGCTATTTATATGTGAGGCCGCATGGCACATTTTATAAAAATATTTTAGTGTAGGACTGCTTCAAATGAGATTTGCCGTGACGTGGCGAAGCAGCTCAAGAAATTGCAATTTTTTGCCAAAAATCTCAAAAAAATTTTTATAATGCAGTTTGGAATATTTGATGCCTTAGTGCACATTGGTGCTGGCTCTTTGTTGTTTCTTTGTTGAATTGGTCGGTGGTTGACCTCCACCTTGCTATGCACCCCAATTTGGGATGTATTCCATCTGTATAGATTTTGGCGTTTGGTGACTGTTCACATTGGGTCATCAGGCTTTGTCCACAGGCTATATATACTTCATGCAGCATTTGCTTGGACCTGTCCCGCCCACAGCCATGACTCAGTCATGGGTACGGGACTGCAATAGACCAGGTGAGTGCTGCTGAGAGCAGTTCTGCTATTTATATGTGAGGCCGCATGGCACATTTTATAAAAATATTTTAGTGTAGGACTGCTTCAAATGAGATTTGCCGTGACGTGGCGAAGCAGCTCAAGAAATTGCAATTTTTTGCCAAAAATCTCAAAAAAATTTTTATAATGCAGTTTGGAATATTTGATGCCTTAGTGCACATTGGTGCTGGCTCTTTGTTGTTTCTTTGTTGAATTGGTCGGTGGTTGACCTCCACCTTGCTATGCACCCCAATTTGGGATGTATTCCATCTGTATAGATTTTGGCGTTTGGTGACTGTTCACATTGGGTCATCAGGCTTTGTCCACAGGCTATATATACTTCATGCAGCATTTGCTTGGACCTGTCCCGCCCACAGCCATGACTCAGTCATGGGTACGGGACTGCAATAGACCAGGTGAGTGCTGCTGAGAGCAGTTCTGCTATTTATATGTGAGGCCGCATGGCACATTTTATAAAAATATTTTAGTGTAGGACTGCTTCAAATGAGATTTGCCGTGACGTGGCGAAGCAGCTCAAGAAATTGCAATTTTTTGCCAAAAATCTCAAAAAAAATTTTATAATGCAGTTTGGAATATTTGATGCCTTAGTGCACATTGGTGCTGGCTCTTTGTTGTTTCTTTGTTGAATTGGTCGGTGGTTGACCTCCACCTTGCTATGCACCCCAATTTGGGATGTATTCCATCTGTATAGATTTTGGCGTTTGGTGACTGTTCACATTGGGTCATCAGGCTTTGTCCACAGGCTATATATACTTCATGCAGCATTTGCTTGGACCTGTCCCGCCCACAGCCATGACTCAGTCATGGGTACGGGACTGCAATAGACCAGGTGAGTGCTGCTGAGAGCAGTTCTGCTATTTATATGTGAGGCCGCATGGCACATTTTATAAAAATATTTTAGTGTAGGACTGCTTCAAATGAGATTTGCCGTGACGTGGCGAAGCAGCTCAAGAAATTGCAATTTTTTGCCAAAAATCTCAAAAAAATTTTTATAATGCAGTTTGGAATATTTGATGCCTTAGTGCACATTGGTGCTGGCTCTTTGTTGTTTCTTTGTTGAATTGGTCGGTGGTTGACCTCCACCTTGCTATGCACCCCAATTTGGGATGTATTCCATCTGTATAGATTTTGGCGTTTGGTGACTGTTCACATTGGGTCATCAGGCTTTGTCCACAGGCTATATATACTTCATGCAGCATTTGCTTGGACCTGTCCCGCCCACAGCCATGACTCAGTCATGGGTACGGGACTGCAATAGACCAGGTGAGTGCTGCTGAGAGCAGTTCTGCTATTTATATGTGAGGCCGCATGGCACATTTTATAAAAATATTTTAGTGTAGGACTGCTTCAAATGAGATTTGCCGTGACGTGGCGAAGCAGCTCAAGAAATTGCAATTTTTTGCCAAAAATCTCAAAAAAATTTTTATAATGCAGTTTGGAATATTTGATGCCTTAGTGCACATTGGTGCTGGCTCTTTGTTGTTTCTTTGTTGAATTGGTCGGTGGTTGACCTCCACCTTGCTATGCACCCCAATTTGGGATGTATTCCATCTGTATAGATTTTGGCGTTTGGTGACTGTTCACATTGGGTCATCAGGCTTTGTCCACAGGCTATATATACTTCATGCAGCATTTGCTTGGACCTGTCCCGCCCACAGCCATGACTCAGTCATGGGTACGGGACTGCAATAGACCAGGTGAGTGCTGCTGAGAGCAGTTCTGCTATTTATATGTGAGGCCGCATGGCACATTTTATAAAAATATTTTAGTGTAGGACTGCTTCAAATGAGATTTGCCGTGACGTGGCGAAGCAGCTCAAGAAATTGCAATTTTTTGCCAAAAATCTCAAAAAAATTTTTATAATGCAGTTTGGAATATTTGATGCCTTAGTGCACATTGGTGCTGGCTCTTTGTTGTATCTATTCTAACATGGACAAACACATACATCTTATAATATTCAACAGTCTATAAAACATGTCACACATACACAGTGGGGTGTAGACCCCCTACTACATTTTTCTGAGCTCTTCTCAGCTTATTTATTCCCATAGACCACACCAAAGTTGAATATGGCCTGTAAATGCTAAACTGTGCCAAATTTTTAACAAAATCCAAAAATGATTGTTAGCCCCAAATACATGCATATACGTAGAAAACAAAGTCCCCGTAAAGAGGATAACCCATGCAACAATTATAAAAATCCTAAATAATTGACAAACTCAACAAAACTGGAAAGGGGTGTAAGAGAGCAGAATTCATTTTGCTTCTGTGGTATCCATATTGTCTTATAACTAATGATATCATGGGGTTCAGCTAACTCTGATGGATAGGGAACATTTCTATCACACCCCTAATGCTCCTATGGGTGCACAGTACAGAAGGACCTGGTTCTTTGATATAAATATGAACTGGTCAGATGATCTAATAAACCAGTAGTTTCCAGTACACTACAAAGCTGTGTGTGCTGTATTGATTTCCCAAGCGCTCAAAAAACAGATGGCATAGAAGGAGTGTATTTCGCTAACAGGGGTTATACCTGCAGAATGTGGACACCCCAGGTTCCGTAAAGAAAAAAAAAGTGCTCTGCGTAGCTGCTTTCCCATAATATTCCAATAGAATAATTTGCAGCTATTGTTTAATACTGGGAAACGTCCCCTCTGTTTTTGCAATTTCCGTCACTATTTATATAGTTAAATGTGAATATTAAGATCTAAAACTGTGAAAGAAACAACCAGGGGATTATCGGGAACTGGAGATAGTTGCCTATGTGCCGTGGACTCGGGAGAGTTTACCGATACCTCCGAATTTAATATCTCACTGCTGATTTTCACCTCATCATCCCCCTCTAACACCTCCACCAAACACCGTGCGGAAAAATAAATTAGGTTCTGTATGACGAGACTTCAGCTCAGTCTTTTTGATTAGGAAATCTGTCAAGAACACTTTACTGTCGGAGCGATTCGGGGGAAGATCCAGTGTCATGTGTTTGCGCTGATACATTTTAATGAAATGACTCACCTATCATCAGTCTACTATTATTATCCTATAGTCAGTATTTGGATCTCATACAATATAATTACCGTAGATGCTGTATAAATACATACATATACAGTCTGTCCACCCATATCCTATCCACCGCGATTAACTTGAGAATGGCGGCAGCTATAGGCATAGAAGTGGTGTCTAGGTATAGTAAAGTAGCCATGCGCTACGCAATGAAACCACCTATAGCGCCACCTGGTGGAAAACAACGGAGTTAGCATTTTTATCTCGAAAACGGAACGAGATAGAGGAAAAAAGTGAATTAAAAAATTGTAGGGCATCATCAATTCAATACGAATCGACACCTTGCATACAGAAATGCTATGATATGAAACCCATGTTCCCCCCAAAACATTGAAAATCACGATCTCCTATAAAAACCAGCCGCAAGGATAGTGGTGACAGACACAGGAGACATCAGCTGACCTCCGTCTGTCATGACAGCCCATCGGCTCCCCAAAATCACGTGACGAGCAGAACCAGTGATACGCTTTCTATCAGTGAATGTTAAATGCTGCTGTCAGAGATTGACAGTTTCATCCATAATGTATTCTATTTAAAACCTAACCTAAATAAAACAAGTGCATAAAAAAAAACAAAAAAAAAATTATATTGCTTGTTTTTAGATTGATTTTTGCTATTTTGCCCTTTTTTTATTTAGGCCTACCAGTACTAATAACATGGATTTAAAACTAATAAATAATAAAATTATTATTATTATTATTATTAATAATAATAAATCAAGATTGTATTTTATACAGAGTATATTTTCCGTTCTGATACACCCTCTCTAAATATTATTTTGGTAAATAATGATTATCAGAGGCATTTAACTGGTTAACAGCCTCAGGTGGATAAGAGGCTGTTTGAGGCACTTGATAGCTGATTAAGTGCAGGGAAAGATGCAGGCTCAGTATATGAGCCCGCATCAAGAGCAGGGACATGGCTGATGATGTACATATACATCATCAATCATGAAGGGGTTAAAGAATGGGAAAAAAAACTAAGTTTTTCAACCAAACCTTTCAGATTTTTGGACTTTTGCATGTGATATTGGGCTGATGGAAGGCTGAACTCTCAATATAAAGGGGTATACTCGTTTTTCTAAATTTGTATAGTTAGCATGAAAATAAGAAATTCTACAATTGACTTGCTTTTTCTATCTATTCTCATTCTCCTGGAATTACATTTTATCTTACATAGCGTACATAGGTGATCCTTGCAGATGAGAGCTCAAGCCACCCATCCGTGGCTGAGTATGCTGTCAGGGCAGGGGAGGACTGGTAGGCCCAGGAGGTGGATCCACTGGACCATGCACCCCACCGGAGGGCAGGGTACACAGCAGCCGGAGCACTGGCGTGGCAGGGACAGGTATAACCAGGTCACCAGGGTCACGGAGTACTTTAAGACGGTACAGAATGCTGGTACAGGTAACAGGACACGGTACAAGGGGACCTGAGGATCTAGCTCAAAAGACAAGGCTTCAAGACACGTTGATCAGGCCCCGCCCACATGGAAAGGCCAGTCTTATATACCCAGCACAGCCTCATGTCATTTCCTGCTGCAGGTGTGCTGGGCCTATAAGACCAGGAGAGTGGGCGCGGCCTGGTCCTATACAGAACCATGTGGCTAAGACTCAGAGTCAGACTCATAAGACCAGGAGCAGGACACAGGAGAGCTTGAGCGGGAGCGGCAGCCATGACCGGTGGACACGTGGACTGGATCAGTGGTTAAGGAGCAGTGCAATGACGGTGAGGCCGGATCAGTGGGTACGGAGCAGTGCCGGGATGGTGCGACCGGATCAGCGGGTAAGGAGCGGTGCTGAGGCATCGGGAGCGTGACATATGCACAGTAGTTACATTCCAAGCTGAGGAGTTAACTCCTGAGATACCAGTCACCTCTCTCCAGCAGCTACCTACTCACATCTCTCCTCCACGCCCTCAGCTCCTGACCACCTATTTGTTCTGCAAAATCACATATACCTGAACCCTAGCCATTGCTCTTACTTTCCCAAGTTGTGTGCTTGTTCAAAGATCCTGTTATCTCTATTTGAAAATATAGTGATATTGGTGCATAATTCAGAACAAGCACTGACAGACCATTAATGTAGCACAGTAGCAAAAGCTCAGCCTTAATAATGACGCTACTGAACCAGATTTGTCACTCAGCAACAATGAAGTAAGGAGACTGGAAAGCTGTGTGCTGCTCAAGACTCAATTTGTGAATTACCGTTTAATTACTGTCCTTGCAATGGCTTTTGTCTTTGTTATGCCTACTGTCCTAGTAACCAGGAAATAAGGGTAGTGTTGGGGACATTGTTGGGTTGTACAATGGTCACATTGGAGAATTTGGCAAGTCATCGATATAAAACTGGTCTTTGTTTACTTTGCTGTAATGATGATGTTCCTGACTATCCACATGCCTGCTTCAGCCACCAGTACATCAGCGGGGACAGTGTCATAGCTAGAATTAGAGAAACAAAGAGGTTTTTGTCTTAAGGCCAAATCTAAAATGGTAGGGTAAGTCTTAAGAAAACACAGTGAAGCAAAGACGTCTTGAGGGGTATGACTAAGCACGGCGGATACAGGGAGTGTTTCTTTATTTGCACCACTTTGAATTCTGCTATTTTCTATCATGTAAGAAACATATAAATTTATAGATTAAAAACACTTACATTGACTAAGGGTATAAATTAACGAACACTCCAGACCTTTGGAGATCGTTGGAAATCACATACATATGTATTTTTTGTTCCAACAGTCCATAAGCTGAATACAAGAAACGTCTAAACTAGAATTATGGAAGTGCTCTTACAGTTTTCTGAGATGTTATCATTGCAGATCAACCTAGCATGGAGCACCAAGTAGAGAGAACTATCTCTTTAGTGCCACTAATAGAGGTAACTACTATGTAAGTCAATGAGCAATGCTTGAATGAGCCATTCAGCATGATCAGGGATATTAATCAAACCAAACACCCATCCATCTACAGTTTGTGGTCTGTAGATGAATTTCTGGATTAGCTAACACTAACGATAGTGATTGTGTAAGGAGTTGGACTGGGGGCTGTCACGTTCCTTTACCGGAAGGTACCAATCGCGTTGTTGTATAGGGTAATATGAATTGTGTTAGGCATCTTTTGAAAATAATGAGATATGTGAACTGTGATGGAATCCACTAAGTTTGTATGTAATAGTTTATAAAGTATATTGCATAGCACTAATATATGTAGTTACCAGACAATAGGGCAATAATAGTTAAGTGTCGGGACTTGTCTCCAATGGGAGGGGTTAGTTCAAAGGGAAAGAGACATTTCCTTCTAGAAAGTCAGTAAAGATCCAGTGTGCGATAAGTACAGACATATAATAGCTAGGTCATCAATCTTCAAGGCCGCATGTAGTGGGTGATTTGTGGAGAAAAAGGAGAGAGGAGACCAGAGACAAGATAGCGTGATCCTTGAGTGTTGACCACAGAACAGTGCAGACACCGAACGCAAGACAATGCTGAAGCTAGAGACCCACTGTTAAACAGAGTGGCACTGTATAGGAGAGTCTGGAGGAAAGGACTTTAGCGACAAAGCCAAAGCCTCAAACCTAAGTGTCAGAAAGGACTGATACGCAAACAAAGTTGGCTTTATTGGGCAGTATCTCCCCAAGCATCTGAGATGCTGAGATGCTGAGATCATAAGGCTCTACCACTGGCTTCTCCCTTACCCCCTCCTCTAAGAGTAAAATAGATGTGGACTCTGAAACATCTGGGAGCACAAGGCTCTACTCTGGCTATTGTGACAAAATTACTTACTCCCTCCTTTACAAGGAGAAGAGACGAGGAATCATGGAAACGGAACGTGACTGTCACAAACTGGACTGTAGTATCAGGCTGGGTTCTGTGACTCACAGTACCAGTAAGAACGAAAAAAAAAAACAACGGGAGCAGCAAAGGTGTCGGAATGTGCATTGTAGAACTGAAACATGCTGGAAGATGTGTGCCCGATACCTTGTGCATAAGGTTAACCCTAGAACGCATACCTGGGGCCTCGCAGGCCTGCTAGGTCACTTGTTTTCTATGGTAGATTTCTATGGTTGCGCGTTCTAGGGTTAAGGACGATGAACCATTAAGTGAACAGCTGTTGTTTCAACTGGACTGGTGGTCTCCTTATGGTAACGAGTCATCAATTGATCTACTTGTAGCCTACTCAGGCATACAGTCCACACGATACAAGTCTACACATGCAGCCGGAACCTTGACTTTCATGTAGTGTGCTAAGGTGTCTGGAGTAAATCTCTTGCCCACCACTATGACCACGCGCCACTCTACAACAATTACCTTTTCTTCCCAGAAAAAAAGCTAATTTGAATACTTTTCTTATGGAGCATTTCCAGTAAGACTGCACACTCAGCTGGTCTCGTTAAAGGATTTGTCCAAGATGTATCAGGAGAGTTCCACTGTTGAGCCCTCAGAGCATTATTGAATATTGACACTTCAGACCACCAGTCTAAAGTGTATGGTCTCTTGGACTGCGTAAAGCCCCTCTGTAGTCAAGGGCTAAAGATGATCAGATCCATTGATGCTGTCAACTTTAGTGTGGTGCTTGCAAGCTCTTAAGCATAGAGCCTGTTCATGCTGCGCGCTCCTTGCCTATATAACCTGCCCCAGACCGCAGTGTTGTCGGTAACCTAAGCATATATGTGTATAGCTGCTATGATGACTCTGGGATAGCAGGGAACCGGAGCACATAAGCTGTCCCTCAAGATAGGAGGCCCTATGCTATACCTATTCTTAGGGATACCCCTAATGGTGGAGATGCCTGAGTCTCCTTACTGGCACTGCTCCTCCGGACCAGTCCAGAGCTGTTTCCCTCTCCCCCTCCCCCGGGGAGGGGCGGGACAGGAGTGTAAAAAAAGTCACAGATATTGACAGAAAAGGGAGGAAAAAAAACCCTCTGTCAAACAGTGCGCACATACATAGGTAAAGACAATAAGAGATTCAGGAGACATAAGAGGAAGAAGGAAGCTACAAAACAACAGGGGCACACTCCACAACCGCTAAAAGTAAATAGCATAATTTTCACCAGAGAATCTGGGACACCACACATCATAGTCCAACATAGAAACTATAGCTGGCATGGGTAGAATATTTCACCCAGCATAAATAGGAGGGGAACAGATGTGATTGACCTCCCAAAAACATGTGATCAAAAGAACCTAACAAGCAGACTAGAAGAGATTGACTCTTGCCAGCCTACCTTTGCATCTGCACACAGCTGGTCGACACTCAAGTCTGCCTATTTTGCTCTCAGACACCAGAAAAACCATCAGGAGGAGTGTCAGAATCTGCAATGTGAACAGAGCCCGACACCACCATGACAGGGAGGTTTGTGTAAAACTCTGTGTGACAATAGTATCAAATTTTAAATCTTTCCATTTTTGAGAACGGAGAGGATTTTTTAATATGGGGTAAATTGTAAAGTTACTAGTTTGTGCAACCACTTTGCAATTTTACCCATACATGAACTTGAGTCAACACCTTTAAGAAGAGCCAAATATTCCTTCCAAGTTCAACCTACATATACGGCTGTCACCTTGTTTACTGCAATTTCTTCTTACAAATTATAAATACGAGGATAATTTATTTCTGAGAGATTAATTCCATGACTAACGCTAATAGTAGCCGATACTGATCCTTGTCACGGTCCGCGAGTTTACTGTAATAGATGAAGTTGCCAAAATAATTAAGAAGGGCGCCGTGAACACAAGTCTCCAGACAAGCAGTGAATAAAACAGTTAAATCAATTTCCGTAACATTGCCGCTTAGGGAATATGTGGAAGCCCAATAGTAAAAATGAAATATGAAAGTATGTTCGGTCAATGATCACCAAAGGAAACCTGTATTACGTGGACAAGGCTATACCTAGAAATTACAACCTTATGCCTAAAAAATAATTACAGTATATACCGAAGAATCTACCAAATAATATGTGTAGCATTAGTCATGATAAAATAAAACAGCACTCAGTAGGATGTCTCATGTCGTAGAACAGGAGTGCACTTCCACTGCTTGCCTGGGAAGATTGGCAACATGGGCAAGTTTGTGCCGCTTGCCCAAATTGTGTGCTTTCTGATGCCACAAGTAGAGGTAGCTTCAGAACAGCGAAGAGACATAGATGATGCCCAAATCCGAAGATCTGCCAGCTTCAGAGCAGCTTTGACAAGGTCTATAGTAAAGATCTTGTAAGCACCGCATTTAATGACTAGGAGACTGGCCCCCTTTGACTGCAGAAGTGGCTGTCAACCTAGTCAATGAGCAGTAAGGTATGAAATGAAAAATATGTCAATCCTGCTTCCTCTACCCACTTATAGGAAAAGGCTGTGAGTCCTGCTTCCTCCACCCACTTATAGGAAAAGGCTGTGAGTCCTGCTTCCTCTGCCCACTTATAGGAAAAGGCTGTGAGTCCTGCTTCCTCCGCCCACTTATAGGAAAAGGCTGTGAGTCCTGCTTCCTCCGCCCACTTATAGGAAAAGGCTGTGAGTCCTGCTTCCTCTGCCCACTTATAGGAAAAGGCTGTGAGTCCTGCTTCCTCCGCCCACTTATAGGAAAAGGCTGTGAGTCCTGCTTCCTCCGCCCACTTATAGGAAAAGGCTTGAGTCCCGCTTCCTCCGCCCACTTATAGGAAAAGGCTGTGAGTTCTGCTTCCTCTGCCCACTTATAGGAAAAGGCTGTGAGTCCTGCTTCCTCCGCCCAGTTATAGGAAAAGGCTGTGAGTCCTGCTTCCTCTACCCACTTATAGGAAAAGGCTGTGAGTCCTACTTCCTCTACCCACTTATAGGAAAAGGCTATGAGTCCTGCTTCCTCCGCCCACTTATAGGAAAAGGCTGTGAGTCCTGCTTCCTCTGCCCACTTATAGGAAAAGGCTGTGAGTCCTGCTTCCTCCGCCCACTTATAGGAAAAGGCTGAGTCCTGCTTCCTCTACCCACTTATAGGAAAAGGCTATGAGTCCTGCTTCCTTCGCCCACTTATAGGAAAAGGCTGTGAGTCCTGCTTCCTCTGCCCACTTATAGGAAAAGGCTGTGAGTCCTGCTTCCTCTACCCACTTATAGGAAAAGGCTATGAGTCCTGCTTCCTCCGCCCACTTATAGGAAAAGGCTGTGAGTCCTGCTTCCTCCGCCCACTTATAGGAAAAGGCTGTGAGTCCTGCTTCCTCCGCCCACTTATAGGAAAAGGCTATGAGTCCTGCTTCCTCTACCCACTTATAGGAAAAGGCTATTAGTCCTGCTTCCTCCGCCCACTTATAGGAAAAGGCTGTGAGTCCTGCTTCCTCCGCCCACTTATAGGAAAAGGCTGTGAGTTCTGCTTCCTCTGCCCACTTATAGGAAAAGGCTGTGAGTCCTGCTTCCTCCGCCCACTTATAGGAAAAGGCTGAGTCCTGCTTCCTCTACCCACTTATAGGAAAAGGCTATGAGTCCTGCTTCCTTCGCCCACTTATAGGAAAAGGCTGTGAGTCCTGCTTCCTCTGCCCACTTATAGGAAAAGGCTGTGAGTCCTGCTTCCTCTACCCACTTATAGGAAAAGGCTATGAGTCCTGCTTCCTCCGCCCACTTATAGGAAAAGGCTGTGAGTCCTGCTTCCTCCGCCCACTTATAGGAAAAGGCTGTGAGTCCTGCTTCCTCCGCCCACTTATAGGAAAAGGCTATGAGTCCTGCTTCCTCTACCCACTTATAGGAAAAGGCTATTAGTCCTGCTTCCTCCGCCCACTTATAGGAAAAGGCTGTGAGTCCTGCTTCCTCCGCCCACTTATAGGAAAAGGCTGTGAGTTCTGCTTCCTCTGCCCACTTATAGGAAAAGGCTGTGAGTCCTGCTTCCTCTGCCCACTTATAGGAAAAGGCTGTGAATCCTGCTTCCTCTGCCCACTTATAGGAAAAGGCTGTGAGTCCTGCTTCCTCCGCCCACTTATAGGAAAAGGCTGTGAGTCCTGCTTCCTCCGCCCACTTATAGGAAAAGGCTTGAGTCCCGCTTCCTCCGCCCACTTATAGGAAAAGGCTGTGAGTTCTGCTTCCTCTGCCCACTTATAGGAAAAGGCTGTGAGTCCTGCTTCCTCCGCCCAGTTATAGGAAAAGGCTGTGAGTCCTGCTTCCTCTACCCACTTATAGGAAAAGGCTGTGAGTCCTACTTCCTCTACCCACTTATAGGAAAAGGCTATGAGTCCTGCTTCCTCCGCCCACTTATAGGAAAAGGCTGTGAGTCCTGCTTCCTCTGCCCACTTATAGGAAAAGGCTGTGAGTCCTGCTTCCTCCGCCCACTTATAGGAAAAGGCTGAGTCCTGCTTCCTCTACCCACTTATAGGAAAAGGCTATGAGTCCTGCTTCCTTCGCCCACTTATAGGAAAAGGCTGTGAGTCCTGCTTCCTCTGCCCACTTATAGGAAAAGGCTGTGAGTCCTGCTTCCTCTACCCACTTATAGGAAAAGGCTATGAGTCCTGCTTCCTCCGCCCACTTATAGGAAAAGGCTGTGAGTCCTGCTTCCTCCGCCCACTTATAGGAAAAGGCTGTGAGTCCTGCTTCCTCCGCCCACTTATAGGAAAAGGCTATGAGTCCTGCTTCCTCTACCCACTTATAGGAAAAGGCTATTAGTCCTGCTTCCTCCGCCCACTTATAGGAAAAGGCTGTGAGTCCTGCTTCCTCCGCCCACTTATAGGAAAAGGCTGTGAGTTCTGCTTCCTCTGCCCACTTATAGGAAAAGGCTGTGAGTCCTGCTTCCTCCGCCCACTTATAGGAAAAGGCTGAGTCCTGCTTCCTCTACCCACTTATAGGAAAAGGCTATGAGTCCTGCTTCCTTCGCCCACTTATAGGAAAAGGCTGTGAGTCCTGCTTCCTCTGCCCACTTATAGGAAAAGGCTGTGAGTCCTGCTTCCTCTACCCACTTATAGGAAAAGGCTATGAGTCCTGCTTCCTCCGCCCACTTATAGGAAAAGGCTGTGAGTCCTGCTTCCTCCGCCCACTTATAGGAAAAGGCTGTGAGTCCTGCTTCCTCCGCCCACTTATAGGAAAAGGCTATGAGTCCTGCTTCCTCTACCCACTTATAGGAAAAGGCTATTAGTCCTGCTTCCTCCGCCCACTTATAGGAAAAGGCTGTGAGTCCTGCTTCCTCCGCCCACTTATAGGAAAAGGCTGTGAGTTCTGCTTCCTCTGCCCACTTATAGGAAAAGGCTGTGAGTCCTGCTTCCTCTGCCCACTTATAGAAAAAGGCTGTGAGTCCTGCTTCCTCCACCCACTTATAGGAAAAGGCTGTGAGTCCTGCTTCCTCTACCCACTTATAGGAAAAGGCTATGAGTCCTGCTTCCTCCGCCCACTTATAGGAAAAGGCTGTGAGTCCTGCTTCCTCCGCCCACTTATAGGAGAAGGCTGTGAGTCCTGCTTCCTCCGCCCACTTTTAGGAAAAGGCTATGAGTCCTGCTTCCTCTACCCACTTATAGGAAAAGGCTATGAGTCCTGCTTCCTTCGCCCACTTATAGGAAAAGGCTGTGAGTCCTGCTTCCTCCGCCCACTTATAGGAAAAGTCTGTGAGTCAAGCTTCCTCCGCCCACTTATAGGAAAAGACTGCGAGTCCTGCTTCCTCTGCCCACTTATAGAAAAAGGCTGTGAGTCCTGCTTCCTCCGCCCACTTATAGAAAAAGGCTGTGAGTCCTGCTTCCTCCACCCACTTATAGGAAAAGGCTGTGAGTCCTGCTTCCTCCGCCCACTTATAGGAAAAGGCTATGTGTCCTGCTTCCTCTGCCCACTTATAGGAAAAGGCTGTGAGTCCTGCTTCCTACACCCACTTATAGGAAAAGGCTATGAGTCCTGCTTCCTCTGCCCACTTATAGGAAAAGGCTGTGAGTTCTGCTTCCTCCGCCCACTTATAGGAAAAGGCTGTGAGTTCTGCTTCCTCTGCCCACTTATAGGAAAAGACTGTGAGTCCTGCTTCCTCTACCCACTTATAGGAAAAGGCTGTGAGTCCTGCTTCCTCTACCCACTTATAGGAAAAGGCTATGAGTCCTGCTTCCTCCGCCCACTTATAGGAAAAGGCTGTGAGTCCTGCTTCCTCCGCCCACTTATAGGAAAAGGCTGTGAGTCCTGCTTCCTCCGCCCACTTATAGGAAAAGGCTATGAGTCCTGCTTCCTCTACCCACTTATAGGAAAAGGCTATTAGTCCTGCTTCCTCCGCCCACTTATAGGAAAAGGCTGTGAGTCCTGCTTCCTCCGCCCACTTATAGGAAAAGACTGCGAGTCCGGCTTCCTCTGCCCACTTATAGAAAAAGGCTGTGAGTCCTGCTTCCTCTGCCCACTTATAGAAAAAGGCTGTGAGTCCTGCTTCCTCCGCCCACTTATAGGAAAAGGCTGTGAGTCCTGCTTCCTCCGCCCACTTATAGGAAAAGGCTTGAGTCCCGCTTCCTCCGCCCACTTATAGGAAAAGGCTGTGAGTTCTGCTTCCTCTGCCCACTTATAGGAAAAGGCTGTGAGTCCTGCTTCCTCTGTCCACTTATAGAAAAAGGCGGTGAGTCCTGCTTCCTCTGCCCACTTATAGAAAAAGGCTGTGAGTCCTGCTTCCTTCGCCCACTTATAGGAAAAGGCTGTGAGTCCGGCTTCCTCTGCCCACTTATAGAAAAAGGCTGTGAGTCCTGCTTCCTCTGCCCACTTATAGAAAAAGGCTGTGAGTCCTGCTTCCTCCACCCACTTATAGGAAAAGGCTATGAGTCCTGCTTCCTCCGCCCACTTATAGGAAAAGGCTGTGAGTCCTGCTTCCTCCGCCCACTTATAGGAAAAGGCTGTGAGTCCTGCTTCCTCCGCCCACTTATAGGAAAAAGCTGTGAGTCCTGCTTCCTCCGCCCACTAATAGGAAATGAGTGTGTTTTTCTTTCTCCGCCCCCTTACAGGAAAGCCTGTAAGTACTGCTTTCCCTGCCCACACATAGTGATTGACAGTTGTTTTTGTATGCAGACTAATACATAAAAGTTTGTAGAAAGTCAACTTTGGACTCTCATGGCGAGTTGAGTAGCGATGGATGGTTCGGCTGCACTTGCTTGCATATAGAAATTCTGAAGTCAACAGCAATAAAGATTTTTTACTATTTTTGTTTTCTACTCTGTGGGTTTTTGCCTTCCACAGGTTCAACACTGCAGAACAGCAGCACTAAAAATAGGGTGAACTAGATGTACATAAGGTCTTCCTTCAGCCTGAAAAACTATGTTACTACTCCAAGTCTTCGGGATTCTTATGTGCCAGAAGCATAGCCACACGATCAACCACTATGTCATGGCTCCACTCTGGGGTTTGAACTGCTGATCTCTGATTGTTCATCGGTTTGGTTGGAGCACAGTCTGTTTTGTGTTAGTCCAATTGCTGAAGAATCTCTTGTCTTTCTTTCTTATTCTGTTATTCTTTTTAGTTTCTTGTATTCCATCATTCCTGTATGACTGTGTTTGCATGTTCCTAGCCCTGTGTCTTAGCTTCTGAGTTCGTGCACTTCATTTATGATTATTGTTTTTTGTGTTATACTTGGTTTCTAGAAAAGGGTGTAGTTAAGGACATTCAGGATCAGCTATTGATGAATGGGATGCCATAATGCGATCTTAGGATGCCAATTACCACTTTTGGAGTACAAAAAGAAAAAAATCACGGTGCTGGGTCACGCTGCTCAAAGAGGAGATGATAGATATTTTAGAAGCTGAAAACATTTATTATTTTGAAACCACAATGCATTTCAAGGGCATGTCCTCCCCCTTCCTCAGGTAGCAATAAAATGAACTTAAAATATGGACATTTTATATATACATATATATATATATATATATATATATATATATATATATATATATATATATAGTAATGGCAATTCAAATCAATGGATAAAACTTTACCCCAAATTAATTAATTCCCAAGTAATTGATAATTGATTAACCCCCAATTGACCAGGAGGGGAACAATGAATCTAAGGCAAACAAGTAAGGTAAAATAAGAATATGTTAAATACTGTAAAATTCAATAAAAATTAAACTACATAAATAATTAATAATAATCTATATATTAGTTTATAAAATTATTGTTCATAAATGAAATATATATATACTGAAAATACACAGGTCTATGGCCAAGAATATGTAAACCTCAGTTGTAATTTTAACCCCTAGTTACCCTTTAGTTCAACAGAAGAGGAGAGGACCATAAACATTATCCAATTATTAATATTAAAAATTGAAGAGGACTAAATTAAAGTCCTTAGACTAAAAAGTAAGCTAGTGAGTGTATACAATTCACCATCCTTTTATTATTAATTTTCACAAACCTTGTGTTCCAGAACCCTCCGGCAGCGTAATTTTCGGTACCTGAAGTACAACATCTCTAGGTGAGTGTATACAATACACTTTCCTTTTATTATTAATTTTCACACACAGGAGAGCCCTCTTCTCCCCTTTTTTCTTTTCAATTACCACTTTTAGGCAAGAACAAATCAGAGTCAGGTCTAGGGCAAGGATGAGCCTGTTTCTGGACTTTTGGATTTCTGGTTTTACAGCTCCCCTGGTTTGTCCACGCCGTGAGAGTGTTAGGGTTCAGTCGTAACACACTACTTCACTCAACACAATTTATGTGAAGAATAACCTGAGGCCCAATCTCTTCAGGATAGGCAGGAGGCACTTAAACCTTGACAGGAGTTGGACATTTTTTACAACACTGCTTCAGATTGTTCTTACTTTATCACGCTATGGGTGCCGCCTTTCCTTCTTAGTAACTTCACAACTTTGGAATCTAGTTATATAAGGAGCTAGAGATAGGAATCTTTGATCGCTCTTGTTGAAGTAGTCCTTACTCATATTAAAAGTTTCTTGGATTCATTCTACGGCGCCGGTGAGATTTAAAGAAATACACAGGTATGTGATTTCCAAAGCTCTCCGAATGATTTTATTGAGAATCAGACCTTTTATAGTCCTTAGAAATATAGGCATACTATGCATAAATTTATGTGCTCCTTACATGGTAGCAAAGAGTGGAATAACATAACTGCATAATAAGTAAAGACACTCCCAACATCCACACAGTTTAGCTACATTCACTGAACAAGTCTTTGTTCCAAAAGTGAAATCCTACACTCTAAAAACTTTTTGGCAGGCTTGAAGACATTCAGTCCTTTTTTAATTTAAGGGGTACTTTGCACGTTGCGACATTGCTAGCATCGGCTAGCAATGCCGAGCACGATAGTACCCGGCCCCGTCGCGCATGCGATATCTTGTGATAGCTGCCGTAGCAAACATTATCGCTATGGCAGCTTCACATACACTTACCTGCCCTGCGACATCGCTCTGGCCAGCGACCCGCCTCCTTCCTAAGCGACGTCACACGGCAGGCGGCCAATAGAAGCGGAGGGGCGGAGATGAGTGGGACGTAAACATCCCGCCCACCTCCTTCCTTTTTTATAGCCGGTGGAGGCAGGTAAGGAGATGTTCCTCGCTCCTGCGGCTTCACACACAGCGATGTATGCTGCTGCAGGAACGAGGAACAGCATCGTATCTCCTATTGGTGCGACATTATGAAAATGACCGACGCTACACAGATCACCGATTTATGACGCTTTTGTGATCGTTTATCGGTGCATCTAGGCTTTACACGTTGCGACGTCATTACCGGCGCCGGATGTACGTCACTTTCAATTTGACCCCAACGATATCGCAGTAGCGATGTCGCAACGTGCAAAGTACCCCTAACACTCTCTAGACACAATTTATTATAGGAATACTTTGATGATTGACGATCCGAAACAATGGAATGACAGGAATGAAGGCAGCATGTAGAAGACTCCACAACATAAAACAACTGATTAGGATTTAAAAACATTGAGAAAAGTACTGAGCCCTGGGTGCTATAGAATGGGAAACTCCAATTGGAATACAAAGTGAATACAACAGGATGTACAGTTGAAACCAGAATTTTACATATACTTTCTAAAAAGACACATCTGCAGGTTTTTCCCTTCGCTCTCTATAAAGACACATCTGCAGGTTTTTCTCACTAGCGGACATGAAATCAGAATAAACCTTTCCCGTTTTAAGTCAATTAGGAACCAAAATTATTTATATTTGCCAAATGCCAGAATAATGAGAAAGAGAATGTTTTAAGGCATTGTATTACTTTCTGCAAAGTCAAATGTTTTCATACACTAAAGGGTACTTTACACCATACGATCCAGCATACGATATCGTATGCGATCTTACCCGCCCCCATCGTTTATGCGGCACGTTCAATTTGTTGAACGTGTCGCACAAACGAATAACCCCCCGTCACACGTACTTACCCGTCCATACGACCTCGATGTGGGCGGCGAACATCCACTTCCTGGGGTGGGAGGGACGTTCGGCGTCACATCGATGTCACGCGGCAGCCGGCCAATAGAAGCGGAGGGGCGGAGATGAGCGGGACGTAACATCCCGCCCACCTCCTTCCTTCTGCATTGCCGGCGGGAGCCGCAGGACGTAGGTAAGATCTGTTCATCGTTCCCGGGGTGTCACACACTGCAATGTACGATGAACAACCTGACGTTCAAATTTTAGGAATTGAACAACGTGCATGCGATGAACGTTTTACCGTTCAATCGCAATCGCATGTAGCTGTTACATGCTACAATGTAACTTACGATGTCGGATGTGCGTCACTTATGACGTGACCCCGCCCACACATCGTAAGATATATTGTAGCGTGTAAAGCGCCCTTAAGAGTACAGTATGGGACAGTCCATATGATGATGTCATGTCTTTGGAAGCTTCTGATAGGTTTATTGGCAACATCTGAGTTAATTAGAGACACACCTGTGGATATATTTTAATGCACACCTGAAACACACTGCTTCTTTATGTAGTATCATAGGAAAGTCAAAAGAAATCAGCCGAGATCTCAAGAAGAGGATTGTGGACTTACAGAAGTCTGGTTCATCCTTGGGTGCATTTTCCAGATACCTGAAGGTGCCTCGCTCATCTGTACAAACAATTCTACACAAGTACAAACAAAATGGGTATTTCCAGCAAGCATACCACTCAGGAAGGAGATGGGTTCTGTATTCGTACCAGAGAGAAACGTGCTTTGGTCAGACATGTGCATATCAAGCCAAGAACAAAGGCAAAAGACCTTGTGAAGATGCTGGCGGAAGCTGGTAAGATTGTGTCATTATCCACAGTGACACGAGTACTGAATCAACATGGGCTGAAAGGCCACTCTGCCAGGAAAAAGCCATTACTCCAATAGAAACGTAAAAAAAAGCCAGATTAATGTTTGCAAATGCACATGGGAACAAAGACATTATTTTTATAGACATGTCCTGTGGTCTGACGATGCTAAAATTGAACTGTTTGGCCATAATGACAATCATTACATTTGGAGGAAAAAGGATAGACGCTTTGAATCCTAAGAACACCATCCCAATTGTGAAACACGGGGCGGCAGCATCATGTTGTGGGGTTGTTTTGCTGCGGGAGGGACTGGTGCACTTCACAAAATAGATGGCATTAAGAGGAAAGAAGATTATGTGGCAATACTGAAGCGACATCTCAAGACATCAGCCAGGAACTTAAAGCTTGGGCAGAAATGGATCTTTCAAATGGACAATAACCCGAAGCATACTGCCAGACTGGTTACCAAGTGACATAAGGATAACAAAGTCAATGTTTTGGAGTGGCCATCACAAAGCCTTGATCTCAATCCTATTGAAAATTTATGGGTAAAGCTGAAAAGGCCGGTGCGAGCAAGGCAACCTACAAACATGGCTCAATTACACCCGTTCTGTCAGGTGGAATGAGCCCAAATTCCTACCAACTATTGTGAAAAGCTGGTAGAAGGAGATCCAAAACGTGTCTTTATAGAGAGCGGAGGGAAACTTCTGGGTCATCCTCTTTTGGAAAAATGTCTTTTATGTTGCCATAATCCTATAGATTTACATGTAGAGATAAATCCATAGGAAATGTGAGAATTGAAAACCATATACTAAATATCATAAAAAATATATTTTATAGCAAAAATGTCCCATTATCTTTAGCTAACAGTGGACGCTTTCACCTCTGCACACAGCCTTATTAGCCGGCACAGCGGAACTGTCGTACGCTTTGTGATAGCGGTTAGCGCTGTTCTATGTTTAATGGTGTCAGTATCAGCGTGACATCTCCTTATTGTACCCACATTCCCCACTGATCAAAGTGCGTGTTCACAACTTGCTGGAACCTTTCTTGTGCTGGGAACGGATAATGGCTGGAGACAAGTTATTGTTCCGTGCCGCACTTTGTACATTAATGGTGTTTGGTCAATGTATTTCCAACATGTATGGCTCACAGTCTGTTTGTAGATTTACCTCCTTCATTGTCCTGGAATTTTTCAAACATTTCTTTTTTATATATATTAACCCCTAAAATAATTTTAGCTATGGACAGGTCTGATAGTTTGGATAGTTGACCAGTAACGGAGCTACTTAAAAACTAATCTGGGTACACAGTGGGGCACAACATGTAACATGGCACCAAAAATGTGGGATTGCTCCTATTCCACCATGGTCTGCTGTAAATTCAATACATGCAATGATTATAGTGTCCACTTTGTCATGTGACTCTCCTAATACACAGAAAATAGAGATTTCACAGTACAAAAATAATGCACAAAGAGATGTCGCATGTGTAACTGTCCATTTACTCTGAAAACCCAAGGTATATAGTCTATTAGCTCAAATAAGTTACAGTAGATGTATGAAATGCATGGTGATGTCACAATACATGAATCATACCCATAGGGATGTCACAGTACATGGACCATGCTCATAGTCATATCACAATATATGAATCATGTGTATAGTAATGTCACAGTACATAAATCATGCGTGTAGTGATGTCACAGTACATGATTCATGTGTATAGTGATGTCAGAGTACATGGCCCATGCTCATAGTGATGTCACAGTACATGGCCCATGCTCATAGTGATGTCACAGTACATGGCCCATGCTCATAGTGATGTCACAGTACATGGACCATACTCATAGTGATGTCACAGTACAAGGCCCATGCTCATAGTGATGTCACAGTGCATGAACCATACTCATAGTGATGTTACAGTACAAGGCCCATGCTCATAGTGATGTCACAGTGCATGAACCATACTCATAGTGATGTCACAGTACAAGGCCCATGCTCATAGTGATGTCACAGTACATGGCCCATGCTCATAGTGATGTCACAGTACAAGGCCCATGCTCATAGTGATGTCACAGTACATGGCTCATGCTCATAGTGATGTCACAGTACATGTCCCATGCTCATAGTGATGTCACAGTACATGTCCCATGCTCATAGTGATGTCACAGTACATGGACCATGCTCATAGTGATGTCACAGTACATGTCCCATGCTCATAGTGATGTCACAGTACATGGCCCATGCTCATAGTGATGACACAGTACATGGACCATACTCATAGTGATGTCACAGTAAATGGATTATGCTCATAGTGATATCACACATGGATCATGCTCATAGTGATATCACAGTACATGGATTATGCACATAGTGATGTCACAGTACATGGATTATGCACATAGTGATATCACAGTACATGAACCATGCACATATTGATGTCACAGTGCATGAATCATGTGTATAGTGATGTCACGGTACACCATTTGTTATCCCAGTTAAGGGGTAATGCAAAAAGCAATAATGGTGTGCCAGGGCAATATTTACAATGGAGAATCAATTATTTCCATCAATGGCTTAATTCATGAATAGTCATCATAAACTGAATAGGGTTCAAGTAAGAATAGTGGCTACAGTGTCGGGACCACTCTGGGAACCCTGACGTAACTTCGAGAGGTCCGGAGCCTACAGCTCACCCCAGCGGGCTCAGGGAAGTCATACAACTAGACAGCCGTAGAGCCCAGAAGCAGATACAGTGAGAAAAAGAGTGGGGGGAACGGAGACAAAGACCGGCAGCTTGAGGATGAGATCCAAGATTTCAAGGATGGGTCGAGAGAAAGTATCCCAATATACTGTAACAGCAGAACCCTGAGAAGTTGAGGCCATGTCTGTCATTGCAGTGTGAAGAATAAACTGTACAAGTTAGGTTTGCCAAAAGAACTCTGGTGTGGCATGTTTTACTACTTTGTCCACGACAGGCAATGGCAGCGGGGTGATGGACAACGTCAATGTAGCCTATTGGTTGAAAATTCACCAAAAATGCAACAGTTCAAACGTTTCTTTCAACACAAAATGGGCGGGAGGTTTTGTGAAATCACATCCAATTTGCCTGAACTAAATGTTATGGATATTTGCAAAAAAGTGGGAAAAACACAGCATTTATGCTACACGGGAACATGGTATAAGGGTAAATTTACAGTTAAATGTCAAAGCTGTGAAATCTTTCTGTACCTCATATTATCAGTTCACCGCTTCAAAGCTACAGGTATCTGATCGTTTTCAAACACTTATGAAAGGTCGCAGAACACGTGTTTTATCATGGATTACATAAAACTACAATGGCAAAGAATTCAGCTGTTTTATATATATATATATATATATATATATACGGTATATATATATATATATATATATATACAGTACAGACCAAATGTTTGGACACACCTTCTCATTCAAAGAGTTTTCTTTATTTTCATGACTCTGAAAATTGTAGATTCACATTGAAGGCATCAAAACTATGAATTAACACATGTGGAATGAAATAACAAAAAAGTGTGAAACAACTGAAAATATGTCTTATATTCTAGGTTCTTCAAAGTAGCCACCTTTTGCTTTGATTACTGCTTTGCACACTCTTGGCATTCTCTTTATGAGCTTCAAGAGGTAGTCACCGGAAATGGTTTTCACTTCACAGGTGTGCCCTGTCAGGTTTAATAAGTGGGATTTCTTGTCTTATAAATGGGGTTGGGACCATCAGTTGTGTTGTGCAGAAGTCTGGTGGATACACAGCTGATAGTCCTACTGAATAGACTGTTAGAATTTGTATTATCTCTGGGAACTCCTTCAAGACTGTTGGAAACCATTTCCGGTGACTACCTCTTGAAGCTCATCAAGAGAATGCCAAGAGTGTGCAAAGCAGTAATCAAAGAAAAAGGTGGCTACTTTGAAGAACCTAGAATATAAGACATATTTTCAGTTCTTTCACACTCTTTTAAGTATTTCATTCCACATGTTTTATGTCATAGTTTTGATGCCTTCAATGTGAATCTACAATTTTCAGAGTCATGAAAATAAAGAAAAATCTTTGAAAGAGGTGTGTCCAATCTTTTGGGCTGTACTATATATATATGTCTGTGTGTTTATTTATATTTGAATTTATATATTTATATTTTATTTCAATTCTTCTCCATTTTGGAGACCTCAGGTTTTCATGTTAGTGGCTAGAAACCTCATATAAATTGTAAAATGGTCTTTGGACGCATCATGGAGGGGAGATATGTATTACAGAGGTGGTTATCCTCTGTGATGTAATCCTGGAAGCAAGTTCCAGTATGTATAGTACTTAGAGGGTTAATAGGAATGACAAAGGCCAGGTTTACGAGTAGTCAGAGAGATGAGGGAGACTGACTGGTCACATATCTCCATCTCAGGACATGGTATGATGGACATAAGTCCATGTGAGTTGATTAGTTGTCTGTGTGTGGAGGTAACAAGTCCTCCAGTGGGAAATCTCCATGTCCAGACTTGGTGCTGCATTAACACTATAGAGCCTTTGCTAGGACTGTGTATCTTGTTTCCCTGCAAAAAAAGGCCATTTATTTCCCTAGTTTGTGGCTCCCTTTATGGAGATTTAATAAAAGTGCCTCGATGGTTTGGTCTAAAGACGCCTTCGGTGCCCACCTCAACGCCACCGAGTGAACCGTATCCCTACAAAATATAGATTGCAACAATTGTATCACCTTCCTGAGAGATAAATACATCAGCAGCACAAAGCCCTCTCCTAACCTGATAACACGTCGCAATATATTGGAGCATATAAAATGTATCAGCTGGAAGCTCTATAGATAAAAGGGAATTGTAGTACATTATCTGGTGTGAAAAGTATTAACTCAGTGCACGTTCTACGCCTCTGGGTGTAAGAAAAGAATGTTCTCATTCACTGAGACCAAGATTAAATTTTAAACCCTATATGTTAGAAAATTATGTAATCTTTCATTATTTAAAGGCTTTCCAAGTGTTAAAAAAACGCAGTAGATGGCAGGAAATGTGATGAAACTTTATATATATATATATATATATATATATATATATTATAAACACAGCAGGTGAAATGAGTATTGAACACATCACAAACTTTCCAAGTGCATTTCTAAGGGTGCTTTTGACATGAAAAAGCCTTTGTCGGTGATTATTGGAGAGATTAGTGTCCTGCATTGCTCAGGTGTGATTTTGGCCCATTCTTCCACACAAACGCTCTTCAAATCCTAAACATTCCATGGACTCTTTTTATGAATTCTGAGGAACTAAAGCTCAGAGTTCATAGAAGGAGCCCATGAAATCTTTAGGATTTGAAGAGTGTTTGTTTGGAAGAATGGTCAAAAAATCACACCTGAGCAATGCAGGACACTAGTCTCTCCATAAAGGAGACATTTTGAATCTGAAATATTAAATACATTTCTGAAAGTGTATTTAATACTTTTTCCCTGTTTCATTTCATTATTACACGTAACTTAATGTATAGATATCTATGGTTAAACTTCTTTGCCTGTGTGGATTGGATGGGTTGTTACTGACATCTGGTGAGAAATTCATGTCAATAGCACCTTTACTGTACATTTACTTAGAAAATTCGTGACATGTTAAATACTTATTTCACCTGCTCTATATACAGTGAGGTCCAGAAATATTTGGACTTTGACTGAATCTTCATGATTTCAGCTCTGAGTACCACTACTTTTTATTTAAAATGAAACAACTAAGACATTGTGGAAGTAGAGACTTTCAGGTTAAATTAAAGGGGTTCAACAAAACTATCCTGTGAAATGTTTAGGAATTGGAACCAAAGGCTCCACTTTTCAGGGGCTCAAAAGTAACTAGTGCGCTCTTTTTTTCTTGCTGAATGCATCAAACTGTTGATTTGGAAACTCCTAACATTTCTGCTATCTCTCTGATGGATTTCTTTTTTTTTCAGCCTAATAATGGTCTGTTTCTTTTACATTCATAGTTCCTTTGACCGCAAGTTCTGGGTTCACAACAACAACTTCTAAATGCAAATGTCGCACCCGGAATCAGCTCCAGACCTTTTACCTATTTAACTGATTCTGGATTATTAGGGCAAACAGCCAAACAACAGAAAGAGGACTAAATATCCTCCATAATTTAAGATACTCACAGTAGGATAAGCAGTGGTGAACTGCCCAGACCCAAAAACTAATGCACTAACAGGATAAAACTAGACCCCCAAGAGATGGAGGCATCACAGGTGCAAGAGGAGCAAATCACTCACACAACTCCAAAACATTGAGGGGGTGATCGCTTGATGATAAAATTGCACACTAGTGGCTTGCATAGGGTGCCGTTTACACTTACAGGTTCCTTGTAACCTAAGTAAGCAGCCTATTAAACGCCCATACTATTAGACCAGGCAGGCTGCCCAGTACTAGTGTGCACCATATAGGGACGGAGACTCCATTATGCAAGTCCAAACATAAAGGGGCCTGGCTGCACCCCGTATATAATGTCATGTGCAGAAAAATATATATATACAAAATATCTGAGGTATTAGTTGATATTATGACCAAAATAATGGTACCACACCCAGAATCAGCTCCAGACCTTTTACCTGTTTAACTGATTATGGATTAATAAGGGAATAGCCAATGAAAGTGAGAAAGAGAATCATCCAATTATTTGGATTCCTTGACAAATTAAAAAGCTGTAGTTCATTGACCCTTTCTCCAATTTGAATGTGAATACCCTCAAATTAAAACTGTAGGTCTGAAGTTTAAGCCCATATCAATTACATAACTGTTTTGGTAGGCAACTAAAATGCCAAAGCTTATCTAGGAGTCAAAATATCGTCTGACGTCACAAGTTTATTTGCTCAAAATTATGCTCCTGCCCTGCGGTTAGCAGAGCGAGATCTTGAGCAATGGAACAAGCTACACCTGTCCTGGTTTGGTAGGATGAGTGCGGTTAAGATGGACTTGTTGCCACGACTGCTATATTTTTTTCAAAGCCTCCCCATCTGGCTCCCAGCATCCTTCTTTGTCCGCCTCAAGAAAGCAATTAATAAGTTTATCTGGGCATCCAAGCGTCCCTGGCTATCCTTCCAGTTACTTAGTAGTCCTAGGAAGATTAGGGGATTGGGAGTCCCAGACTTTCGCCTCTACAGTATGCCTTCCCAAGGTACATGCATACTCGACCTATATCACCACAGGGGTGGGAAGAGTTGGGTAGACATTGAACATCACACGCGTGGTTGTAGCCGTCTGGTTTTCACTGGTCTAACCATGCCCCTTTGGCCTTAAGTATCATGCTCTCTTTCCTTATAAGAAACCTAGCTTGCTTTGTCAGACAAGGATCAAGGCTCTTGCGCCTCTTCTCAACCCCTAATCCCCTCATACCTATCTATGACAACCCACTCTTTTCACCGGGGATTAATAGAACTAAATTCCTACACAAACATAGAGCAGATAATCCGACGATATCAGATTTTAGTTCTCCAACTACTATTATACCTGTCAGTGACCTATTTCAGAACTCCCAGACACCCCCCACCCCGATGCATGTTTTTTTCACAGACAACTACGGAGCTATATTAGCTCTCCATCCACAGGGAAACATTTTTAGATCATTGTTGCCCTTCCAGTTGCTCTGCAAGGTGAGGGACCCTCCAGAACATACTGTATCGCTGCTCTACAAAACTTTTATGGAAAGTAGAATTGCGTCAGTAGACCCACCCACCTTCTTCTCTAGATGGGAGGTTGATTTGGGCAGATCCCTGACTACAGAAGATAGAGCAAAAAGTTTGCTCTTTACACAGAAATCTTCACAGCGCGTTGACACAGGAGAGGGGGTACAAGATACTATATAGATGGTACCGTTGTCCCACTGCTGTCCATTCGATGTTCCCAACAACTCCGGACACCTGTTGGAGATGCTTACGAGACAGAGGCTCATACATGCATATATGGTGGTCATGTGAATCCATTAGAGGCTTCTGGTTGGCAGCATTTGATCTCATTAACCGGCTTTCAACGCGCAGAGTCACTTCCTCCCCAGAGCTCGCGCTTTTATCGCTCTGCAACTTTTCGATTTCTAGATTCAAAAAAAGTCTCCTTCGACACGTCCTAGCGAGAAGACTCATACCTAGATTCTGGAAACAGACACAAACCCCTTCTAGGTTGGACTTGATCACAGAATTGAATGACATGTTTAGATTGGAGGAACTGATCGGACAGACCACGGAAACATCAGTGAGAGTCCTAGACCTATGGACCCCATGGATCTTGTTCAGGGATTCGCCTGATAGAGACTCATGGCTAGCCGAGGGGGACTAAGATGAGCAGGAACTGGTCCATCCCTGTTTGGGGGGGGGGGCCCGCGCAGGCTGGATGACATTTTTTTCCCTAGGACTTCCCTTATGTTTGTTCCCACTTGCTTAATCTGTGATCCCTCTTGTTCCTTCCTCTCAAGTCCTTGTTTAATTTTCCCCTTCCTACTCCTTTTCTTACTCAGATCTTACTAGCCTACTCACCATCTTAAAACCTCCTGAGCTTCCACAGAGAAGATGTTTATTTTATGTTAACTGTTGGGATATAAATTAGACTTATCTTTTTGTAATTACATGTCTTCTCAATGTGATTACTCCATATACTGATAAATTAATTTGCAATGTTGATGTTACTTCTTGTGTAAAATTATAATAAAACTTAATTTGAACTAACATGCCAAAGCTTGTGTCACTGTCCAAATATTTATGGACCTAACTGTATATATATATATATATATATATATATATATATATACATTTCTCAACTGTTACTGTGTATGTCCCCCATTGCTCTGGTGGTCCTAGCAGTGTATTACTTATTGATGTGCTGCACTTGTGCATGTGAAAAAGAATGCTGAACTCAATGATTGACTGCAGTGGTCACATGCACCTCTACAGCACATCATGACTGCAGAATAAATCAACAAGACAAGTGGTGCTACCTGAGTAGTACAGTGATGGGGAATTTATCAGGTAATCCAACAAATATCAAAAAACTGACCAGCACCTCCAAGAATAAGACAAGTGTGAACAGGTACAAATTATAGGCTTTCAGCCCGGGTAGAGGCATATAAGTTTAGAGTTTCAACAAAGGGATACGCCTTGTCACTGGCTGTTGAGCTGTCACAAAGCTTATTAATACAAAAGGCATAATGTAGTGACTAGTGAGCTGAAACTTACCAAGTGTAAGTCTATGTGAAACATTCCGATTTTCTGATCCTCTACTATTGGATTAATCAATAATTATGGTATATTGTAAGCACTTCTTAATTCCTATATTTTGGGTTTTTTTGTTCTTTTCGTCATAATTTTCTAAAGTTGGAAAGACCCTTTAAATTTGTCAAACTTCATTTCAGATTTCGGGATAGGCAAAGATAAAGTGAGATATTACTCCAAGGGTTACCAGCGAACATCTAAAGGTCCAGGCTAAAATATTTCTCACAAATTTACAAAGATAAGTATTGCATGTTTTTACAATGTTACTCAATATGTTTTATGTAAATATATATATACTGTATATACTGTATAAACTAGTATGGAGTCACATATAGACCATGAAATATCTTCAATATATAAGAACAATGAACAGTAATAACTACGGTACTACGGTAATAAATGTCTTACCTATTAGCTGCAAATTTTTGTGATATATATCCTCCCGGTATTTGCGTCACTATATAGCCCCAAAAGAATGATCCATGTATCATTCCAACTGTCTCAGGGTCCCAGGTAAATTGTGCTTGCTGGTAAAACATAATTAAAGAGGACACATTATAACACTGAAGAAAAACAATTTAGAAATGCAAAAAGGTAAAACCTATTCTATCATGCAAATACAGTGGCATGTAAAAGTTTGGGCACTCGTGGTCAAAATTACTATATTGTGAATACTTAAGCAAGCTAAAGATGAAGTTATGTATAAAAGGCATAAAGTTAAAGGTGACACATTTCCTTCGTATTTTAGGCAACAACAAAAAAAGAATTTCCTCTTTTACATTTGAAAAAATTAAAAAAGGAAAATGAGCTGATACAAAAGTTTGGGCACCCTTGGAGATTTCTGCGCTCAGATAACTTTTTTCCAAGGTTTCAGAACTTACATAGCCTGTTAGGGTTATGGCTTGTTCAATATCATCACTAGGAAAGGCCAGGTGATGCAAATGTCACAGCTTTATAAAAAATCAGCCTCCTCTAACCTTGTGCCAAAAAACAGCAGCCATCTTTTTTTCTAAGCAGCTGCCTAGCACTCTGAAAATTGTGGAGGCCTACAAAGCAGGAGAAGGCTATAAGAAGATAGCAAAGTGTTTTCAAGTTGTCCTTTCCTCAGTTCAAAATGTAATTAAGAACCAGCAGTTATCAGGAACAGTGGAGGTCAAGATAAGGTCTGAATGACCAAGCAGAATTCTCTGTCTTCCTGTTCCCTAGCGTTCCTATCTGACCGCTACTTCGTTATTTTCACAAGCAGAATTTCTGAGACAGCTGTTCGTAGGATTTCTAAAGAGGCAAATCAGAACCTCTGCTTGACTGCAAAAGACCTTCAGGAAGATTTTGCAGACTCTGGAGTTGTGGTACATCACTCTACTGTTCAGAGACATCTGTAAAATATCGCTTTCAAGGAAGAGACATCAGAAGAAAACCACTCCTGTATCCTCCCTATAAAATTCAGCGTTAGTAGTATGGAAAAGAACATCTATTCCTGATGCATTTTGGAAACAAGTCCAGTGAACCAATGTGGAAAAATGAGAAATCTTTGGCTACAATGATCAAAGGTATGTCTGGAGAAGAAAAGGACACAAAATTTCAAGAAAATAACATCTGGCCAACCATTAAGCATGGGGGTGGATCAATCATGCTTTGTGGCTGTGTTGCAGCCAATGGCACGGGAAATTTTTCACGGATACAGGGAAGAATCGATTCAATGAAACTTCAACAAATTCTTAATGCAAACATAACACCATCTGTAAAAAAGCTGAAGGTGAAAAGAGGAGAAAAGAGGAGAAAGGAGGATGGCTTCAACAAATGGATAATGATCCGAAACACGCATCAAAATCCACAATAGATGACCTCAAAAGGCGCAAGTTGATACTTTTCAAAGGGGGTGCTACTAGGTACTAACCATGCAGGTTGCACAAACTTTTGTATTAGCCCATTTAGCATTTTTCTCATTTTTAAAATGTAAAAGATATATATATATATATATATAGCCTAATATACAAAGTGAATGTGTCATGTTTAACGTTATGCCTTTTAGAATTCATTTCATCTTACATGCCACAGCTAAGAATGTGGGAGCCGCTAGCAGCAGCAAAAGCACCACCATCACTGATACCAGCAATCTGGGCAGTAATACTACCAAAACCAGGCCACAATTGGCATAATTTGCATAAGGTAGGCATATTAGTCGAGAGGAAGTGAAAGATGTTATGAAATATATAGAACATAACTCATCTCAGTTATGGCAGGTTGATATTACCTCTGACAGCAACACCATCAGTTTAAGTCATTATTCTACACAAAATAATCTGCCTACTCCCAAATAACTAAGTGGGATAATTTTTGGACAGTTTTTTCAATGTTAGCAAACATGACAAATCTGTCCGTGTGCTGTGTTGTTAAATAGACGGTTGTTATTAATTTATTATTCATGTCAATGATTATGTCAATTTTATATAACTAAGATTGCATTTGTGTTAATAGCTCGCAAAGGGTTGTATACATTGTTTTCTATCTGTGACAGGCAAAATCAGAATTCCACACACACAATTTCAGTATTTATTTTTCTTGGTACAGCAGTCACTTGTATTCCAGCTGGTATACTCCAAGGCTGTCTGCAAGTCACACACATTTAAGATGGCTGCCACTTCCTGTTCTACACACCCTGCCCTGGTATGCAACGAATGTCCAGATATAAGAAGAATGAGATGACCTCATGGAACAGCCCACTGACCGGCCCACGGATCAACCCATGGACTAACGCATTGACCAATCCACTGACCAAAGGACACATCCAAACATGCCCACTGTAAAGCCGACCATGCCTTTTTTCCTAGTTTATATAAGTTGATGCTCTTTTGAAATAAGTCTCTCTTGGAGCTGTGCCATACTCTAATCAAGGAGAGGCTTACATCCGACTCTTTTGTCTGGTGTCAATTCGTTTGTACATGCACTTGATCCACACAAATTAGGTCAGGAGCAGGCAACTAGTGAACATTTCAAAGTGTTCAGCCTAACACATGTAATGTCCATGCCTCATTGCATTGGTTAAGACGAAAGAACACAGAAATCTCTTAGACTTCGATTAGCCAGCACCACACTAATTGTGCTTAGAGATTTACTGCTTCTAGTGAGAACCATCACAGTAACACCTACTTTCATCAAAACTATTTATATTGAAATTTCAGCCACCCTCACCAGACAAACTTGGCTGGGAAGCCTACTACTCCTTCAGCTATCACCATAATGAATGACACGGATCCTATGCCTTTAGCGATAATCTCTTCTAAGTAGAGTTGATGCATATCATTTTGCAATCCGATCCATGGCCACATCAGTAATTTGTAGCCATTGGAAGGAAGCCCTGAGACCCACCTCCTACCTTCCAGCATTTGCGAGTCTTCTTTTGATTAACAGGCCTGGTGTGACATCATCATTTTGGTGAAGAGTCAAGGATGCCGGGAGATAGAAGACGGTTCTCAGGGCTCCTGTTCGGTGGCCATAGATTACCAAGGTGGACGATGTTGATGAGTTGGGTCCTGCTAATTGATTTGCATCAACTTTACTGTTAAGGATTCACACGCTGCTTTAATTCCACATTCTTAGACCCAAAATGTATTTAGTTTTTGTCAGTTCTGAAACCTTTCCAGTAGACCGCCTCATTATCCAGACGACATTTCTAGTGACAGACTTCTGACTCCATCATAGCTAAGACGTTAGAAAATCTTTTTGGATGATTTTAGGCTCTATAACCAATAATTGTTCTCTACATATGAGCTATGGGTGATATCTAACTGTAAATTGAAACAATCCTCAACTTACGAGACTACAATATGGACCTCTTGGGTTGTGTGATGTGTAGGTCCACGTTGTAGTCTCATATGCTCAACTATGGATCAATTGTTGGCTAGAGGTCACTTGATGTTTAGGTCCACGTTGTAGTCTTTTATGCTCAACCTTTATTCGATTGATGGCTAGAGGTCACCTGATTCTGGCCATGAACCAACTTTAAAGAACAATTGATGGTTCCAAGATCTTCTACGGGGTACTTTGCACACTACGACATCGCAGGTGCGATGTCGGTGTGGTCAAATCAAAAGTGACGCACATCCGGCATCACTGTCGATATCGGAGTGTGTAAATCATTTTTGATAGATTAACGAGCGCAAAAGCGTCGAAATTGTATCATTGGTGTAGCATCGGTCATTTCCATAATTTCGGAAGAACCGATGTTACGATGTTGTTCCTCATTCCTGCGGCAGCACACAATGCTGTGTGTGAAGCCGCAGGAGCGAGGAACATCTCCTACCTGCGTCCGGCGGCTCACGCCGGCTATGCGGAAGGAAGGATGTTTACGTCACGCTCATCTCCGCCTCTCCGCTTCTATTGGCCGCCTGCCGTGTGACATCGCTGTGACGCCGCACGACCCACCCCCTTATTAAGGAGGCGGGTCGCCGGCCAGAGCGACGTCGCAGGGCAGGTAAGTCCATGTGAAGCTGCCGTAGCGATAATGTTCGCTACAGCAGCTAGCACAAAAGATCGCTGCTGCGACGGCGGCGGGGACTATTGCACTTGGCATCGCAGCATCGGCTTGCGATGTCGCAGTGTGCAAAGTACCCCTAACATTGGATGGAGCTGAGAATCCGTCACAGGAAAGTTGGTCTAGATAATGGGGCAAACTACCCATTACACATTGTATCTAGGAATATGGAATTTTCCAAAAACTTTTTCTTTGCAGTTCTACCCCATCACTTTTATTTTTCCCATCCCTTGGTTGAACGTGATGGACATGGTCAACCAATGAAACAACTCTTGCGCATACGTATATAACTGTCCCACTTGTTAGCTTCTAATTAGAATGGTTTCTGGTGGTCAGTATACAAATATGATAACTATTCTTACCTCTACGACAAGTTTGTTCCCTCTGTACACCGTGTTATTATTCACCATACTGACAATAGCCACACCCAGGTTACACCTGATGCCAAAAGAGATGCAGAACCCCAGTCCACTCATAATGGCAATAATATAACGTCGGGGCAATCCGAAGCATGTGCAGTCTACGACCGGCTGGCTTTTCTCAGTCGTGATCACCGGCCTTCCTTCTTCCGTCAGCTCGATTGTTTCCGAATTTGTCTGCCGTTTTTCCAATACCCTACAAAATAATATAACATTTTTAGTTAAACTCATTTGTGATCAGAAGAAATTGGTCCAAAAATTAGATTTTACAACATTTTTTAAAAAAAAAATCAATTATTTTATAACCTTTGCATTTAGATTTGATAGTAATTGCTTCCATTCAGATTATGCTGGTCCACCAGCTGCAGTTTGTTCTAAAAACTAAAAAAAACTGTGCTTTACTGTAGCACCGACCCACTCACCGCCCCGACTGGGTCATGTCCTCCCCCCCACTCCCCTGGCCATCTAAGTGTGCTGCCTCCTTCTCCTCCCAGGCCCTGTACATGCCACACAAGGTTCCCGGGAGTGCACCTTGTGGGGTGATGGGCTGTGTCACTTTCCTCTGCACTGTGTTGTGATATGGTGGACTTCCCGGTGTGGAACACAGGAGTCCACTCCCGGTACTTCTGTTGGGAGCCGTGCCCACTAACGCTGACCCGTGGGATCTACCGGGCCCTGGTGGATGCCCTATCCCTCTCTGTGGGTGGTTGTCTGCTTTCGGGACTTAGGTTGGGACAGGACCTATAATCCAGCCCTCAATTGGTTAATTAGCTAGGCCGTTGGTTCCGGTCCTGGCTTCAGGGTCCAAGTACCCCCTCTGTGCATGGTTTCCGGGTCGGGTCTCTGGTGTCGGTACCGGCGGGCTCCAACCCTGCCCCGGTCCACCTCGGATCTCCGGCTGCCGTCTTCCCATCACCTGACAGACACAGACCGTCGTCTGCCACCTAGCTAATACACCGGGACTCCAACCCCGGCGCCTCTCCTTTCTCAACTTGAGCTTCACTTCCTCACTACTCCACTCCACTTCAACTACAACTTCGACTACTCCTTTTCCCGCCCCGGGTTCTCCAGATCCCTAGGTGGGCATTCTCCATCCACCTGGTGCCGCCCACTGGTGTGCCATTCCTATCCTGGGGGGAGACTAGGATTTGGTTGGCAAGGTTTCACCCTGTGAGGGAAGGTGTTGTGCGGGGGCCTATTTTGTGTGACCACCTGGCAGTGCCAGGGCGTCACAACCACGCAGCACATTCATTTAGTCAGTATTCCAGTCTGCTAGCTAGTTTTCAGGTCCCGTTACCCCTGAGTTTGTCACCTGAGTCTGCCTTTCCATAGCTGCCTATCCCTGTCCATAACCACCTTTCCAGCTCTTCTCAGTCATCCTGCCTGTGCCTAAGGCAGGCTTTACACGTTGCGACATCGCTAGCAATTGCTAGCGATGTCGAGCGCGATAGCACCTGCCCCTGTCATACATGCGATATCTGGTGCTTGCTGCCGTAGCGAACATTATCGCTACAGCAGCGTCAGACGCACATACCTGGTCGGCGACATCGCTGTGACCACCGAACAATCCCTCCATCAAGGGGGAGGTGCGTTCGGCGTCACAGCGACGTCACTAAGTGGCCGGCCAATAGAAGCGGAGGGGTGGAGATGAGCGGGACGTAACATCCAGCCCACCTCCTTCCTTCCACATTGCCGGTAGACACAGGTAAGGAGATGTTTGTCGTTCCTGCGGTTTCACACACAGCGATGTGTGGTGTGCAGGAACGACAAACAACATCGTATCTGCGACAGTAACGACATTATGGAAATGAATGACGTGACACAGATCAGCGATTTTTTTCACTTTTGCGCTCGTTCATTGTCGCACCTAGGATTTACACATTGCGATGTCGCTACCGGCACCGGATGTGCGTCACTAAAGATGTGACCCCGACGATATATCGGTAGCGATGTCGCAACGTCTAAAGCCCGCCTTAGTCTGTCTCCGGTCCTGGGGGTCAGCTGCCACATTTCTGGTCACTACCTTGGGAGTGGTACCTATCATCTGCCTCACCGTGGGCACTTAGTAAAGCCCCTCCAACTAAAGGGTAAGCCTGGGGTCCCTCTGTGGTCCAGTGGGTCCACTAATCCCTCTCACTGCCCTTAAACCGGTCTCGAGCGTTACATTTACTCACCCTTCCTGGGTCTAGATGTGAGCCTCCGACATGGCTCCCAGATGCCAATCCATGAGTTCAGTAGCTATGAGCAGAGCATACATCTACATGGGCAGAGCCACTGAGCTCACTGCTTTGCTGCAGCGCTGTTGACATAACATCAGCACTGCAGGCAATACTGGACACCAGGAGCAACAAAAGAGGTTTAGCACTGGACCTAGTTTTTCTTTTTATAACAAATTACACCTAGGGACCAGGAGTATCTGAAAGGGGACAACCCTTTTAAGCTACCGTATGTAGTACTCAATGTCAGACAGCTGCTGCTAAAGCCAGCACAATTTTCAGATGCCCCAAACTCAATGATACTGTTCCATTGAATTAATACATTCTTAGACGACATCTTTCACATCACATAATGTACTGTCTTGTGGATCTCTTGACAAGAATGATATATAGAGTTTCGCAGTCCTTAATGTGTACTTGTCATTTCACCAAAATGTTGATTAAATGCACAGCTTATAGCTATGCTCTGCTGCTTCCTATTATATCCTGCCTAGTTTTGGAGTGCATATCGGTTTTATTTTTATGCATAGAACTGCCACGCTGCTGCACAGTTAATGTCATGCACCATGGCGTACCATGAAGCCCATGAGCTCCAATGCAAAATTTGCAACAGAGCCCCAACTATTACTGGTCTTCAGTATTATTGATCTTCTTATATGAGCAAGAGGATCTTTTGGACCTATCTCCAGGGCCGGTTTGCAACTTCAATTTCTTGACCCACTATCGATACACCTCTGGTCATCAACTCTTTCAGTGGGAGCCTGAGCAGCTTGCCAGAGGTATACACGATGACTTTTCTGCCCTCACTGCAGTGATCAATGAGATGTCAGCAATAAATAGAAACTCTCCTGTCTATAGTCTTGTGTGAGCTGTGGCAGGGAAGAATAGTAAATTACACACATCAGCAAACTGAGAGCAATAGAGGAGATTGAGGTGACAGCAACCCAAAAAGATCCACAGAGGATATTGAGGTGACAGCACCACATTGAGAGCCAGAGAGAACAAGTGACAGCAGAACCATGAGAAATAGAGAGGAAATCGAGGTGACAGCGGCACAATGACAGGCAGAGTGGAAATTGAGGTAACAGCACAACGGTGAGAGCCAGAGAGGAGATGAGGTGACAGCAGCATAATGAGAGCCAAAGAGGAGATTGAAATGACAGCAACACAAAGAGAGCCAGAGAGGAAATCGAGGTGACAGCACCACATTCAGAGTCAGAGAGGAAATTGAGGTAACAGCTTTACAGTGAGAGTCAGAGAGATGAGGACACAGCAGAGCCATGAGAGCTAGAGAGCAGATCAAGGTGACAGCAGGATAATAAGAGTAATGGAGGAAATTGAGGTGACAGTAGCACAGAGAGAGCCATAGAAGAGATTGAGGTGACAGCAGCATAATGAGAGCCAGAGAGGAGATAAGATGACTGTAGAACAGTGAAAGCTAGAGAGAAGATCGAGATGACAATAAAAAAGAGAGATTTAGGGAGGAGTTTAAGGTGATAGCATCATAGTGAAAGCCAAATAAGGAGATTGAGGTGACCACAGCACAGGAAGAGCCACAGAGGAGGTGAGGAGAAAGCAGAATAGTGAGAGCCAAAGAGGAGATCAAGTGCACAGCAGCAGAGTGAGAGGCAAAGAGGAGATTGAAGTGACAGTAGCACAGTAAGAGCAGAGTCGAGATGGAGGTGACAGTTGAAAAATATTAGCAGAGAGGAGATGGAGGTGACAGTAACACAGTGAGAGCAGAGAGGAGATGGGTGTGACAGTTGTAAAGTGAGAGCAGAGAGGAGATGGAGGTGACAGTAGCACAGTGAGAGCTGGAAGGAAAATTGAGGGGAAAGCAACACAGTGAGTGCAGAGAGGAGATGGAGGTGACAGTAGCACAGTAAGAACAGAGTGGAGATTGAGGTGACAGCAGCACAGTAAAAGCCAGATGGGAGATGGAGGTGACAGTAGCACAGTAAAAGCCAGAGGGGAGATGGAGGTGACAGTAGCACAGTAAAAGCCAGAGAGGAGGTGGAGGTGACAGTAGCACAGTAAGAGCAGAGAGGAGATGGAGGTGACAGTAGCACAGTAAGAGCAGAGAGGAGATGGAGGTGACAGTAGCACAGTAAGAGCAGAGGGGAGATGGAGGTGACAGTAGCACAGTAAGAGCAGAGAGGAGATGGAGGTGACAGTAGCACAGTAAGAGCAGAGGGGAGATGGAGGTGACAGTAGCACAGTAAGAGCAGAGGGGAGATGGAGGTGACAGCAGCATAGTAAGAGCCAGAGGGGAGATGGAGGTGACAGTAGCACAGTAAGAGCAGAGGGGAGATGGAGGTGACAGTAGCACAGTAAGAGCAGAGGGGAGATGGAGGTGACAGCAGCACAGTAAGAGCAGAGAGGAGATGGAGGTGACAGTAGCACAGTAAGAGCAGAGGGGAGATGGAGGTGACAGTAGCACAGTAAGAGCAGAGAGGAGATGGAGGTGACAGTAGCACAGTAAGAGCCAGAGAGGAGATGGAGGTGACAGTAGCACAGTAAGAGCAGAGAGGAGATGGAGGTGACAGTAGCACAGTAAGAGCCAGAGAGGAGATGGAGGTGACAGTAGCACAGTAAGAGCAGAGAGGAGATGGAGGTGACAGTAGCACAGTAAGAGCCAGAGAGGAGATGGAGGTGACAGTAGCACAGTAAGAGCAGAGGGGAGATGGAGGTGACAGTAGCACAGTAAGAGCAGAGGGGAGATGGAGGTGACAGTAGCACAGTAAGAGCAGAGGGGAGATGGAGGTGACAGTAGCACAGTAAGAGCAGAGGGGAGATGGAGGTGACAGTAGCACAGTAAGAGCAGAGGGGAAATGGAGGTGACAGTAGTACAGTAAGAGCAGAGGGGAGATGGAGGTGACAGTAGTACAGTAAGAGCAGAGGGGAGATGGAGGTGACAGTAGTACAGTAAGAGCAGAGGGGAGATGGAGGTGACAGTAGCACAGTAAGAGCAGAGGGGAGATGGAGGTGACAGTAGCACAGTAAGAGCAGAGGGGAAATGGAGGTGACAGTAGCACAGTAAGAGCAGAGGGGAGATGGAGGTGACAGTAGCACAGTAAGAGCAGAGGGGAGATGGAGGTGACAGTAGCACAGTAAGAGCAGAGGGGAGATGGAGGTGACAGTAGCACAGTAAGAGCAGAGGGGAGATGGAGGTGACAGTAGCACAGTAAGAGCAGAGGGGAGATGGAGGTGACAGTAGCACAGTAAGAGCAGAGGGGAGATGGAGGTGACAGTAGCACAGTAAGAGCAGAGGGGAAATGGAGGTGACAGTAGCACAGTAAGAGCAGAGGGGAGATGGAGGTGACAGTAGCACAGTAAGAGCAGAGGGGAGATGGAGGTGACAGTAGCACAGTAAGAGCAGAGGGGAGATGGAGGTGACAGTAGCACAGTAAGAGCAGAGGGGAGATGGAGGTGACAGTAGCACAGTAAGAGCAGAGGGGAGATGGAGGTGACAGCAGCACAGTAAGAGCAGAGGGGAGATGGAGGTGACAGTAGCACAGTAAGAGCAGAGGGGAGATGGAGGTGACAGTAGCACAGTAAGAGCAGAGGGGAGATGGAGGTGACAGTAGCACAGTAAGAGCAGAGGGGAGATGGAGGTGACAGCAGCATAGTAAGAGCCAGAGATGAGTTCACAGTTTAGATACTGAGCCCAGAGACAGCAGCACGAATATTTACAATCCCATTGTTATATATATATCCTTTGACAATTATATTAAGCACAGGACTCTGGCACAAACAGTGAAATCATTTGTGAACTGCTAAAAGTAGCTTACAGCTACTGAAGGGATGTTATGGTGGTGCAGTAAAGCTGGCTCGCAGGGGTGAAGGACATGGATTTTGCTAATTATAGTGTGGGGAGTCAAAGTGCCGGATAGTGCAGAGATCCAGTTATGGTCAGACAAGACTTACAATAGACAGTGGATAGAAAGCTACTAAGGCGGGAAGACCATCAGCGGGCTTGTGCTGGCATCAAGGCTTTCAAGTATTCTGCTCTTCTAAACTGATTTATCCCCACAGCAAAGTAGGCTTGAACATTGACGTGATCATAAAGCAGCAGATTCGTGGCCTGTTCCAGTTTCCACGCTGGCCACTAGAGCAGTCACAATAGGCTGCTGCTTCCTGGTTTTCTGCATTTTACTTGTGAGCTTTACTGTGTAGACTGTGACAGAGTCATCAGAGAATGGAGAAATGTAATAATAGATCTATGTTAAGACAGGAGATGGATGGATGTAATCATTAGGTGAAAACTTGCCACTTGACTCATTGTGCATCCCCCGTCATAAAAAAATCAAGTAATATACTGTATATCTACTCAATAACAAGCGAAGCTTAGCACACGTCTCATCTGTCATTTTATTTCTCTTACTGTAAAGCAGAAAATGGTTCTCTGATCACTTCTAAATGACAAGTTTGGAAATGTTAACTTTTTCCCCCCATGTTGCAGTGTTTAAAAATGGCTCATTAACAGCTGTGAAATCTTTCACTTCCACATTATAGCTGTGAAAATGGAACGTGAAAATCAGGAAAAAAAATTATCACTTCTCACGTATCAGCTATTTATACTGTGCGTAAGGAGGAAAACAGCTACCAGTGCACCCAGTGATGGCTTCCATAGTATACTGGTTTACTAACCACAGCAATATCATCAATATCTCTCCGATCTACTGATATGCACAATCATACATGTGCAGAATAAAATATCTACTTATTATATGTGACGATACTGCCAGAGGGTATACAAATACTGATAAATACAGTCATATGAAAAAGTTTGACCCCTATTAATGTTAACCTTTTTTCTTTATAACAATTTGGGTTTTTGCAGCAGCTATTTCAGTTTCATATACAAGTAGTATTCAACCCCCTGCAGATTTAGCAGGTTTACACATTCGGAATTAACTTGGCATTGTGACATTTGGACTGTAGATCAGCCTGGAAGTGTGAAATGCACTGCAGCAAAAAAGAATGTTATTTCTTTTTTTCTTTTTTTTTTTTTTAAATTGTGAAAAGTTTATTCAGAGGGTCATTTATTATTCAACCCCTCAAACCACAAGAATTCTGTTTGGTTCCCCTAAAGTATTAAGAAGTATTTCAGGCACAAAGAACAATGAGCTTCACATGTTTGAATTAATTATCTCTTTTTCCAGCCTTTTCTGACTAATTAAGACCCTCCCCAAACTTGTGAACAGCACTCATACATGGTCAACATGGGAAAGACAAAGAAGCATTCCAAGGCCATCAGAGACAAGATAGTGGAGGGTCACAAGGCTGGCAAGGGGTACAAAACCCTTTCCAAGGAGTTGGGCCTACCTGTCTCCACTGTTGGGAGCATCATCCGGAAGTGGAAGGCTTATGGAACTACTGTTAGCCTTCCATGGCCTGGACAGCCTTTGAAAGTGTCCACCCGTGCCGAGGCCAGGCTTGTCCGAAGAGTCAAGGCGAACCCAAGGACAACAAGGAAGGAGCTCCGGGAAGATCTCATGGCAGTGGGGACATTGGTTTCAGTCAATACCATAAGTAATGTACTCCACCTCAATGGTCTCCGTTCAAGACGAGCCCGTAAGGTACCTTTACTTTCAAAGCGTCATGTCAAGGCTCGTCTACAGTTTGCTCATGATCACTTGGAGGACTCTGAGACAGACTGGTTCAGGGTTCTCTGGTCTGATGAGACCAAGATCGAGATCTTTGGTGCCAACCATAAACGTGACGTTTGGAGACTGGATGGCACTGCATACGACCCCAAGAATACCATCCCTACAGTCAAGCATGGTGGTGGCAGCATCATGCTGTGGGGCTGTTTCTCAGCCAAGGGGCCTGGCCATCTGGTCTGCATCCATGGGAAGATGGATAGCACGGCCTACCTGGAGATTTTGGCCAAGAACCTCCGCTCCTCCATCAAGGATCTTAAGATGGGTCGTCATTTCATCGTCCAACAAGACAATGACCCAAAGCACACAGCCAAGAAAACCAAGGCCTGGTTCAAGTGGGAAAAAATCAAGGTGTTGCAGTGGCCTAGTCAGTCTCCTGACCTTAACCCAATTGAAAACTTGTGGAAGGAGCTCAAGATTGAAGTCTACATGAGACACCCAAAGAACCTAGATAACTTGGAGAAGATCTGCATGGAGGAGTGGGCCAAGATAACTCCAGAGACCTGTGCCGGCCTGATCAGGTCTTATAAAAGACGATTATTAGCTGTGATTGCAAACAAGGGTTATTCCACAAAATATTAAACCTAGGGGTTGAATAATAATTGACCCACACTTTTATGTTGAAAATTTATTAAAATTTAACTGAGCAACATAACTTGTTGGTTTGTAAGATTTACGCATCTGTTAATAAATCCTGCTCTTGTTTGAAGTTTGCAGGCTCTAACTTATTTGCATCTTATCAAACCTGCTAAATCTGCAGGGGGTTGAAGACTACTTGTAGGCACTGTATCTAATAACTGATGGACTGAGTAATATTTCTGGATTGAAATGAGGTTTATTGCACTAACAGAAAATGTGCAATCAGCATTTAAACAAAATTTGACAGGTGCATAAGTATAGGCACCTCAACATAAAAGTGACATTAATATTTTGTAGATCCTCCTTTTGGCCAGCAAAATTACGATGCAGCATATCACTGCTGAAAAAATTATTAAAATTTAACTTTTACTTCAATCACTAAAATTGAGAAATATCAATACCATCTTAAGGATAAGAAGCATAAATTTTATAATAGAGATCTTCAGGATTTCAGAGAGAATAAAATCTATAATTTTGCCCCTCCACGCTATATAAAACCTAGTGAAACTGAGTGTTCAACAAAAGATACAGATGTGTCTGACTCAGAAGGTAGGAATATGGGAGGGAGAGGCAGAAAGAAAAAGAACTTTGGAAATGGTAGAGGAAGGTTCAATCAACCCTATCAGAATGGCCATTTTTTAGAACAAAGAGATTACTTCCTAAGGAACAGAACAAATCGAGGGGGATTTCAGAATCCCCAAGATCTAACCAAGTAGTGAACCTATCAAGTAGGGCATTATCCACTGCAGATTTAAGTGTATTAGGTAAGGGTCTTTCATTCGTACCTACGACGGACTATAATGATTTTGACAGCATTAAGGATCTCAGTCTTTTTGTGAGGAAGCTAAAATGGAAGAAATTCCATATTACAGATAACAAGAGAGTTTGTTCTGACTTGGGGATTTCGGATGACATCCTGGAAGATGTAAGACTCCTGTTTAATTTGGACAAGATGGGACCAGATCTGACTGGGCGGGGGCCCTTTACAGATCTTAAATTGAAGAGCAAAAAAATGCCACCTGCACAGAGTGATCTGAGTGCAATTGATGTTTTTTCTAATCTTGTCTCTCATGAACTGGAAAGGCTGAAACCAGATCATCATGTTAAATTCAACCTAACTAGGGAAGAGATGAAGAGTCTGGATGCCTTGGGTAAAGCTACAGATGTTGTTATCAAACAATCGGATAAAGGGGGAAATACCGTTGTGATGGACCGGGAAAAATACGTAAAGATGTGTTATGACATTCTGGGGGACCAGAATGGGTATAAAAAATTGGGGTCCAATCCTTTACAACGGTATTCGAAGGAACTGAATTCCCTACTCCTGGATGCCCTGGATAGGGGTTTGATAAACAAAACTGAATATGAATTTCTTTACCCTAGGCATCCGGTAATGGCCACCTTTTATAGTCTGCCTAAGTTGCATAAAGGAGTTGACCCCCTTAGGGGGAGACCCATAATATCTGGGGTTGATAATCTAACGCAGAATCTGGGGGTCTATCTGGATGTCATCCTGAAACCCTTTGTCCTTGGTCTGGGTTCCTATTTGTCAGATACAACTGACTTGCTTAAAAAATTGGAAGGACTCTCTTTTGAGGGAGGAACGCTCCTTGTTGGGATCGATGTTGAATGTTTATATTCGTCCATTCGTCATGATCTTGGTTTAACAGCTGCCAAATATTTTTTGAAGGGAAGGGGTGTCCAGTGTGAGGAACACTCTAACTTCGTTTTGGATATTCTCAAATTTTGTCTAACACACAACATTTTTTCCTTTGATGGCCACACCTTCCACCAGCTCAGGGGCACAGCGATGGGGAGTCCATGTGCCCCGTCGTACGCAAATCTGCTCCTGGGTTGGTGGGAGGAAACGGTGGTCTTCAGAGAGGATCGTGAATCTGTCAATGAAAAGATTGGCATCTGGTACAGATTTATTGATGATGTATTCATGGTGTGGAAAGGCAATGAGGAGGAATTGAAAGAATTCATGAAGGATCTGAATAACAATGATTTTGGTCTCTTCTTCACGTACGAAACTGATAAATATAAGCTTTCCTTCCTGGATTTGATGATAGAGAAGGATTCACAGGGTAACTTGATGACGAGTACCTATCGCAAGCCCACATCTACAAATTCACTGCTTAGGTGGGAAAGCAATCATCCATTCAGTTTGAAGAGGGGTATCCCAAAGGGACAATTTGCTAGGATCCGCAGAAATTGTTCAGAGGAGGTACAATTTCTTGAACAATCAAAAGATTTGGAAAATAGATTTCTTGAGAGAGGGTATCCGAGAGGAGTAGTAAGTAAGGCGGCTGCAGACATTGAGAAAGTACAGAGGATAGATCTGCTGTACCCCCCAAAAACAAAGACGAAGGAGGATAAAAATGAGATAATAAGATTCATCACGACATTTGATAATGGAGCATCAGGGGTTAGGAGGATCCTTGAAAAATATTGGCCCATATTAAAAATGGATAATGATATAGGAGGCCTACTTCCGGATCGACCATCCATTACATACAAAAAAGCAAGATCGTTAAAGGACCGTTTGGTCCATAGTTTTCTGGCACCACAAAAAACCTTTTTTCCTAATTCTACACTTAAAGGATGTTACAAATGCAGTGGTTGCGTCGCCTGTGGTTCAATCATTGTTGGTAAAAAATTCCAGAGCCAGGTAACTGGGAAGGAATATGACATCAGATCATTTATTAATTGTAAAACACAGGGAGTGATATATAAGGCGACATGCATTTGTAAACTTGAATATGTGGGCAAAACCCGCAGGGAACTCAGACGGAGAGTTGGGGAACACCTCAGGGACATCAGATTGAATAATGACACACCGTTAGCTAGACACATTAATAATATGCACGGTGGGGATCCTTCGGTCATTGGGTTTCAGGGCATTGATCACATTAGACCACCTCCCAGGGGGGGTGATTGGGATAGGAGATTATTACAACAAGAATCTAGATGGATATTTTGGCTAAAGACACTCCATCCCAATGGGTTGAATGAGGAACTCTCTTTTGCACCCTTTGTTTAGTGGTGGTTAGTTTCTATGTAGTTAGGAGGGCAAGACGACGGCCGAGTGGGGGCGCCCACCCACCGTTCTGTCTTATGGCGCCGACCCCCACATGATAAGTAGGGCCAGAAATTCAAGCGAGTGGAGGTTTAGCATTAATCTTGTATGGGTTTCACCTCTATCCTTCTAGCTATATAACTTAACCTGATGTTTTTCACCCCGAATAATAATTATTACTGGGGGGTGGTCTTTTAGTGATCAATGTGTCTCTTCAATATGATTTTTCCATTATGGTACGTAATGATAAGATCTTATTACACTTTTTTATTTAGGTGTGGATTATTAAATAGTTTTAAACAGAAGTTTTTTTTGGGATACCTTTTGTGAAAGTGGCCCTGATGAGTGAAAAAATGGGCAGTGGAACCTCCATGTTTCTATCTGGATGACATGCTGTAGTATAAGAAATAATGGAGTCTGTAGGCCTCCATCTGCATGTATAAAATGGGTGATGGGGTGAGATTGTGGTGATACAGCTTGGCTTCACCCTCCCCCCTGTCTGTTTGATTGTGAAAGATATTGGATTAACCGTTTTTTTTGCGGGCATATATTCCAGATCATAATCAAAAAAGAAGGTGTACATTCTGTTACCTTCATTATACTGTGGTATCAGTTTAGAAACTATTATGAAGTGCTGCAATAAATCATACTAATAATGACGTCATTCTATGTCTTTTGGTAGTGTGATGTATTGTCATGCGATTACTGTGGGGGTGGTGATCCACTTGTCCTTTGGAAATCGCATGTTCAAATAAGAGAAAATTGCTATAAGAACTAAAGCATATAATGATAGGTTACTGTGGGCCATGTGACCGGCTGGGCGATTTGTAAGCAAGATTGCTATGGCAACTGCATAAGCAATATGCGCCATTTCCGGTCATCTGCTTGCTATGATGACCGCAGGCTACTCTGGTACGGCACCCTAGGTGATTGAAATGGACGTCGGCCACATGATCGCTATATAGGGAGAATGGAGAGAAGGCATGTTGTTGCCGTAGCAACAGTATAACAATACTCGGCATGTCCGGTCACCTGACTGTCGTATGGTTGAGAGTGGAGACATGTTACCGTGGTGACGGCATAACAGTGCTCGTCACATCCGGTCACCTGACTGCCGGGGCTTTGAGAATGGAGACATGTTGCTATAGCGACGATACAACAGCGCTCGTCATATCCGGTCACCTGACTGCTGCTGTTTGCTTGAGAATAGGGAAATGACGTCACACGCTGTGAGAAGGAGGGAGTATTTAAACTCCATTGTCTACAACAGCTGATTGATAGGGCGAGAGGCACAGGCGTCCATACCATGTGCATGCTTTTAGAGGTGACAGGCCCTCTGTAATTAGTACCTGTTTTTGGAATTACCGCATCTCTATCTTGAACAGAGTTATAAAATGCATACTATATAAATGCAAGGTCCATGTCTTTATGGGACCTAAGAGGCATTTGAACACTCCCCTGAAGAATTGATTGAAACGCGTCGGGAGACATTTTTCAGACCTTCTGTATTGAGGTCTTGCTAAATTGGTGAGATAAATCCAATTATTTATGTGCGGTGTTATTTGGGCCACTGTCAAGAGGGGCCAAACTATTTTAACTTAATTTATGTTGTTTGTGATTCTGACCACGATTTTAGTGATTGAAGTAAAAGTTAAATTTTAATAATTTTTTCAGCAGTGATATGCTGCATCGTAATTTTGCTGGCTGAAACTGATTTATGTGATTAATTATCCAGTGGCTATACTTAGATCCTCCTTTTGCAAAAATAACAGCCTCTAGTCACTTCCTGTAGCTTTTAATGAGCTCCTGGATCCTGGATGAAGGTATATTTGACCATTCCTGTTTACAAAACAATTCCAGTTCATTTAAGTTTGATGGTCGCTGAGCATGGACAGCACGCTTCACATCTTCCCACAGATGTTCAATGATATTCAGGTCTGGGGACTGGGATGGCCATTCCAGAACATTGTAATTGTTCCTCTGCATGAATGCCTGAGTAGATTTGAAGCGGTGTTTTGGATCATTGTCTTGCTAAAATATCCATCCCCTGCGTAACTTCAACTTCGTCACTGATTCTTGCACATTATTGTCAAGAATCTGCTGATACTGAGTTGAATCCATGCGACCCTCAACTTTAACAAGATTACCGATGCCGGCATTGGCCACACAGCCCCAAATCATGATGGGACCTCCACCAAATTTTACTGTGGGTAGCAAGTGCTTTTCTTGTAATGCCGTGTTTTTTTGCCTCCATGCATAACGCCTTTTTGTATGACCAAACAACTCAATCTTTGTTTCATCAGTCCACATGACCTTCTTCCAAAATGTAACTGTCTTGTCCAAATGTGCTTTTGCACACCTCAGGTGACTCTGTTTGTGGCGTGCTTGCAGAAACGGCTTCTTTCGCATCACTCTCCCATACAGCTTCTCCTTGTGCAATGTGCGCTGTATTGTTGACCGATGCACATTGACACCATCTGCAGCAAGATGATGCTGCAGGTCTTTGGAGGTGGTCTGTGGATTGTCCTTGACTGTTCTCACCATTCTTCTTCTCTGCCTTTCTGATATTTTTCTTGGCCTGCCACTTCTGGGCTTAACAAGAACTGTACCTGTGTTCTTCCATTTCCTTACTATGTTCCTCACAGTGGAAACTGACAGTTTAAATCTCTGAGACAACTTTTTGTACCTTCCCCTGAACAACTATGTTGAATAATCTTTGTTTTCAGATCATTTGAGAGTTGTTTTGAGGAGCCCATGATGCCACTCTTCATAGGAGATTCAAATAGGAGAACAACTTGCAAGTGGCCACCTTAAATACCTTTTCTCATGATTGGATACACCTGCCTATGAAGTTCAAAGCTCAATGAGGTTACAAAACCAATTTAGTGCTTTAGTAAGTCAGTAAAAAGTAGTTAGGAGTGTTCAAATCAAGAAATTGATAAGGGTGCCCATACTTTTGCACCGGTCAAATTTTGTTTAAATGCGGATTGCACATTTTCTGTTAGTACAATAAACCTCATTTCAATCCAGAAATATTACTGAGTCCATCAGTTATTAGATATATGAAACTGAAATAGCTGCTGCAAAAACCCAAATTGTTATAAAGAAAAAAGGTTAACATTAATAGGGGTGCCCAAACTTTTTCATATGACTGTAACCAAAAGAAAACATCAAAATGTCTACTATCCACAGAATAGGTGATAAATATATGATGGCTGATCTATTTATCTATCTATCCATCCATCTATCTGTCTGTCCATCTATCCCTCTATCTATCCCTCTATCTATCGATCTATCTATCTATCAATCTATCTATCTAATCTATCTATCTATCCTTCTATCTATCTATCCCTCTATCTATCTATCTATCTATCCCTCTATCTATCTATCCCTCTATCTATCTATCTATCTATCCCTCTATCTATCTATCTATCTATCCCTCTATCTATCTATCTATCTATCTATCCCTCTATCTATCTATCTATCTATCTATCTATCTATCCCTCTGGCTATCTATCTTTCTGTCTGCCTATCCATATATCCATCCATCTATCTATCCATTTATTCACCCATGCACAATCATATAAAGACATACGAGTTGCCCCCCCCCCCATTATGTAGTAATGTGCCCCACCCTGTTCTAATGTCCCCCATACTGGGCTCCTTCCTCGTAAATATGTCCCCCATCCTGGGCTCCTTCCTCGCAAATATGTCCACATCCTGATATGTATATCCCTCATCCTGGCATATTTGTCCCCATCCTAGTATATATGTTCCCCATTCTAGCCCACATCCTGGTGTATATATAACCCCATCCTGGTAAAAATGTCCCCATTCTGGTATATATGTCACCATCCTGGTATATATGTCCCCATCCTGGGCCCCTCCTGTTATATACTGTCCCCCTCCTGGTATCTACTGTCCCCCTCCTGGGGCCCTCCTGGCATATACTGTCCCCCTCCTGGTATCGACTGTCCCCTTCCTGGAATCTACTGTCCCCCTCCTGGTATATATGTCCCCATTCTGGTATATATGTCCCCATCCTGGTAAATATGTCTCCATCCTGTCTAATACAAAAAACAACAACGTTGTACTCACCCTCCCTGGCTCCAACGTCGCGCAGCATCTTCCTATGTAGCCAGTGCACAGTGACCGGCAGCTTTCATCGTTGTCGGTGCTATTGCAACGCATGACATCATTACCATGCGCAACCCTCAGTCACTGGGACACAGATGAAAGCTGCCTGCTTCTGTTTGGCCAGCAGAATGAATCACAGTACAGGGACTCGACAGGTCTCTGCACCACGATGCATTTCAGCTGGATGTGCAGCCTCAGATGCACATCTAGGTGAAGCAGAAGCTGGGGCCGGCGGGCCCCATGCACCTCCGGGAACGGTCACGCTTGTGATCCCTGCAACCGAGATTGTACCACCCCTGCCCATACATCTATCCATTGATCTATCTATCCCACATAGCTTTCTCATGAGCCAGATCAGACACCCCATACTTTGCACTGACGAGGGGCAAGCACCCCGAAACACCGTGTCTGCAAATTGGGATTCTGATCTGGCTTATATATCCGAAGTTATATGTAAAGGGTTATTAAAAATCCACATTTAACTTTTAGGATCGCTACTTCCAATAGGTGGCGCTGCGCTAGAGTTTGTCTCCAGTTCTGTAGAGACAATTTGATCTATCTATACATTTATCCATCTATCTATCTATCTATCCATCTATCCATCTATCTGTCTACTAATTTGCTTCTTTCTCCTCCTGGATAGATATTTAATTCTCAATTCATGGGGAAAATCTGTATAGAGAGATTCTATAGAGAGGGAGGATCCTAATGCCGACACAGACATTCTCCTGCAAGTTCTTCTGAAACGATAGGTCAGATCTCCATAGAACCTTATGAGCACCAACTGTCATCTCCTATCTCAGCAATGTCTGTGTCGGCCTCTAGCTCCTCCCCTCTCCATAGAACCTTATGAGCACCAACTGTCATCTCCTATCTCTGTAATGTGTGTGTCAGCCTCTAGCTCCCCCCTCTCCATAGAACCTTATGAGCACCAACTGTCATCTCTTATCTCTGTAATGTGTGTGTCAGCCTCTAGCTCCTCCCCTCTCCATAGAACCTTATGAGCACCAACTGTCATCTCCTATCTCAGTAATGTGTGTGTCAGCCTCTAGCTCCTCCCCTCTCCATAGAACCTTATGAGCACCAACTGTAATCTCCTATCTCACTAATGGGAAAGTCTGTAGTCACTGAATGAAAGATCAGTTCAGAAGGAGAAAGAAGCAGATTTTTTTAAGAAGATATATTACAATGTTTGTAATTTTCATAAATGCAAGATGCAACCAGATACTACCATCCAGAGAAAACTCTGTATAAACAAAAAGGAGGACAGAAAGGATTGAGTATGGAGACTGGAGCCATTTCATAAACAGTCAGATATTAAAACTACCGCGTTCATAAATTTAACCAATTAAGCTCACACAACAAGGAACACTCCTGACAGTTTGTACGGAATTAAATACCATCTGTCATTAATTATAGTTAATGAGTAAGTAATCCAAATAACCTACAGATTGTACCCTGTCCCAGGAGGCCTGCAGGTCTGTGCTAGAAGTAATTGTGGAGCATGTATGAAATTGGGCAGAATTCACACACAGTGATCTAACTATGGCTCCACAGGAAATAGCTGGGGACATATACCAGAAGATCAATCAAACTACCAGAGGTCAAGATCAGGGCGATAAAAAGAGAAAGATGAAGTTAGGGTCGCAAGCCAGGTCAGGATAAGATCACAAAGAAGAACACCACCAGTATAGAAAAATAGAATAACTGGCAATATCTAGTAGACTGCTGGGAGCTTAAATAGGGTGTGGTTCCGCTCTATAAACCACAGCAGGGAGATGATTACTCATGCTGAGCAGATGTATAGCACATAAACTCATTTTTCCTGGCTGAACAACACCAGAAGTTCCCGCCACGTTATTATTCTAGCTGGACAAAGCCTGCGCCACCCAATGGTGACAACTATGCCACCTCGTCCATCGCCTAGAAAGTGAATATGGCGGAACCTGGTGACAAATCAGATGTGGTGACCTGCATTGTATTCTTAACATAGGAGACACCAATAACATGGCAGATACTGTTTGGCCTCATTCAGACTTATGTGTGACACTTACGTGTAGCATCCGTTTTTTTCGTGGATACCACATATACCCATTATAACTTATGGCGCTATTCACATATCCATGTTTTTACATTGACCGTATGTCCATATCAAACACACAGAAATGTCCATTCTTTTTCAGCAGCATGGATGACAAGGGCCAATAAAAGTCTATGGGTCTGTGAAAAACACGAACAGCACACGGAGGGCGACAGTGTACAATCCGTGTGCTGTATATGTTTAACATTAAAAAGGAGCAAGGGAGGTTTGTAATTTATTTGTTTACTAGCCCGGGATAGTAACTAAGTGTCTCTCTGTTTCTCTCTCTGTCTGTCTCTCTGTCTGTCTCTGTCTGTCTCTCTCTCTCTGTCTGTCTCTGTCTGTCTCTCTCTCTCTCTGTCTCTCTCTCTCTCTGTCTGGATCTCTGTCTCTCTCTCTCTGTGTCTGTCTCCCTGTCTGTCTCTGTCTCTCTGTCTGTCTCTGTCTCTGTCTGTCTCTCTGTCTCTCTTTGTCTCTCTCTGTCTGTCTCTGTCTGTCTCTCTCTCTGTCTCTCTCTCTCTGTCTGTATCTCTGTCTCTCTCTCTCTGTCTCTCTGTCTGTCTCTGTCTGTCTCTCTGTCTGTCTCTCTGTCTCTCTTTGTCTCTCTCTGTCTGTCTCTCTCTCTCTTTGTCTTTCTCTCTGTCTCTCTTTCTGTCTCTCTCTATCTGTGTCTCTTCATCTCTCTTTCTGTCTCCCTGTCTGTCTGTTCCTCTCTCTGTCTATCCTCTCTCTCTGTCTCTGTCTGTATCTCTGTCTCTTTCCCTGTTTGTCTGCCTCTCTGTTTGTCTCCCTCTTTGTCTGTCTGTTTCTCTCTCTCTGTCTGTCTCTCTCTGTCTCTCTGTCTCTCTATGTTTCTTGCTCTCTCTGTCTGTCTGTCTCTCTCTGTCTGTGTCTCCCTCTCTCTCTGTATGTTTCCCTCTCTCTCTGTCTGATTCTCTCTGTCTGTCCTCTCTCTCTGTCTGTCTCCATCTCTCTTTATCTGTCTTTATCTCTGTCTCTCTCTCTCCCTGTCTGTCTCTGTCTGTCTGTCACCCTCTCTGTCTGTCTCTCTCTATCCATCTCTCTGTCTGTCTCTCTCTGTCCCTCTCTCTCTCTCTCTGCCTGTCTCTCTCTGTCCGTTTCTCACTCTGTCTGTCTCTCTCTCTGTCTCTCCCTCTATCTCTCTCTCTGTCTCTCTACCAATATCACCATGACAGTTGTCGACGTTTGGAAAAATGTGTGACATGCTTTGGAAGTAGAAATGGGGCTCCTTATCTCTTGGGCCTCTATGTGGCTGCACAGATTTCACCAATGATATGTCCGCCCCTAACCCTGGGTAAGATGACTGTGGTCTTATTATGGTCCCCTGTTGTGAATACATTTGAATTAGATTCCAGTTTCGGGCTCCCTCTTGTGGTCAGTGCTAGTAGTGCAGTTGACTTGCTGAATGAGAACCAGCCAGCTGACAAGGATTGGCAATCAGGGGCCATTCGGATTGGTAATATATAACTGAGTAGTGTTCTCTTGTTCCTGGCCAGTGCTCAATGTATCTCCTGTGTGCTAAGGACATTCTGAAACCAGCCCTTTTCTCTGTGTCTACCAGGACTCCTCTCAGATAAGTTAGTCTTTGTACCTCTGCTTATGGTTTTCACTTTCTTGTTATTTTTCCTGTGTGGAATTCGTGGTGGAGTTGGATCATTCCCTGCTGGGAGTATCTCTGTACCTTGCTCCATGTTCTGCTATGTATTTTGTTCTGTCATGCTTGGTACAAAATTCATTCCCTCCTCTATATCAGTGTTTTTCTTGGATCCCAGTAACAAAAGAGTACTGATATAGTGGGGGAGACCCTGTGTAGGTACAGTATTTTTCCATGTCAGACGTGCAGGTATTTACTAGGGTTTTACGGCTGCAGTCAGTACTCTTTCCTATCCTTTTCTATGAAGATAGTTTGGGCCTCATCTTTGCTTAATCTGTTCTCTAGCTGCGTATTGTGTTTTCTTATATCACCGTAGCCTTTACATGTGGGGGGCTATATATATCTTTGGGGACTACTCCGAGGCAGATTAGCTTTTCTAATATTTCTCTCTGAAAGAATATTTAGTTCTCCGGCTGTGTCGAGGTGACTGAGTCATCGTAGGCTCGTCCCACGGCTGCTTCTAGTTGTGTGTGAGGATTAGGTCTGCAGTCTGTTAAGGTTCCAGCCACTCTGGTTATTTTTTCGGTTTCCGAGTTTTTGTCCTTTTTCTGATCCTCCTCGGTCACTGAATCATAACAGTCCCCTGCCGTATCATCAAAGAAAATGTACTCTCTTATTTTCTTAGTAACAGCGAATGTCATGAGTTGATGGCCTTCCTAGGTGAAATCACAAGGAGATGCACAGAAGCAGACAACCCCTTTAAAAATTGGGAACCTGGTTACAGCTCGTAAATACCTATAAATATCTGCAGATTTCCACTGAATATTTCACGCCATTTTCCTGTCAATTCCTGACATTTTTTGTCTTGTTTAGTCAGCAGCTCTGAGATGAAGTTGTTAATTGAGTGTTTCATTATATTTTCCCTTGCAGGGGTCCCGCGTCATGGGGAGTGTGAACATATGGCGATGGCACCACGATCTTCAGGAAGTGGAGGAGAAGTGTAGCGGGCCCCCACTCTCATAAAATATGCAGTAGAGGAGCCGCCAAGCCCCTACCCATCCTATAAATAAATCATCTCACATGAAGGCAGGGGGCTGCTCTTACACTTTAGAGCTGAGCTCTCCTTTTGTAAGGATTTACTGCTGAAAGGAACCTATACAGTGGTCTTCAGACACCAAACCTAACCGCCGCTGCACTAGGAAATATCCCAGGGGTTATTACACAGTACCACTAATATACTGTATAATGCACTGAAATTAGTGCAGCAGCAAACAGGTAAAGCCACTGAAAGAGTGAATGGCGAAACATCAGAGAATCAAATGCCAAACGGTAGGTGGACTGTAAATAGCACATTCCCAGTCCAATCTTATGCTTCCATTTAAAGATGTATAATAGCCCATTCACCAATCTGTAGCCCTCTAAGTCAGGGATAATGGGCCCCACATAGCCCTCCATAAAGCATAACAGGCCCCACATATTCCTTCATATAGAACAATGTGCCCCTATAGCCCTCGATACAGAATAATGGGCCCCAAATAGTCCTCCATATAGAATAATGGGCCCCACATAGTCCTCCATTCAGCATAACAGGCCCCGCATAGTCCTCCACATAGAATAATGGGCCCCACATAGATCTCCATACAGAATAATGGGCCCCACATAGCCCTCCATACAGAATAATGGGCCTCACATAGTCCTCCATACAGAATAATGGGCCCCACATAGCCCTCCATACAGAATAATGGGCACCACATAGCCCTCCATACAGAATAATGTGCCCCACATAGTCCTCAATACAGAATAATGGGCCCCACATAGTCCTCCATACAGAATAATGGGCCCCACATAGTCCTCCATACAGAATAATGGACCCCACATAGCCCTCCATACAGAATAATGGACCCACATAGCCCTCCATACAGAATAATGGGCCCCACATAGTCCTCCATACAGAATAATGGGCCCCACATAGTCCTCCATACAGAATAATGGACCCCACATAGTCCTCCATACAGAATAATGGACCCACATAGCCCTCCATACAGAATAATGGGCCCCACATAGTCCTCCATACAGAATAATGGACCCCACATAGCCCTCCATACAGAATAATGGGCCCCACATAGTCCTCCATACAGGAAATGGTACCCACATAGTCCTCCATACAGAATAATGGGCCCCACATAGCCCTCCATACAGAATAATGGGCCCCACATAGTCCTCCACACAGGATAATGGTACCCACATAGTCCTCCATACAGGATAATGGTACCCACATAGCCCTCCGTACAGAATAATGGGCCCCACATAGCCCTCCATACAGAAAAATAGGCCCCACATAGCTCTCCATACAGAATAATGGCCCCACATAGCCCTCCATACAGAATAATGGCCCCACATAGTCCTCCATACAGAATAATGGGCCCACATAGCCCTCCATACAGAATAATGGGCCCCACATAGCCCTCCATACAGAATAATAGGCCCCACATAGCCCTCCATACATAATAATGGGCCCACATAGTCCTCCATACAGAGTAATGGGCCCCACATAGTCCTCCATACAGAATAATGGCCCCACATAGTCCTCCATACAGAATAATGGGCCCCACATAGTCCTCCATACAGGATAATGGTACCCACATAGTCCTCCATACAGAAAAATAGGCCCCACATAGCCCTCCATAGAGAATAATGGGCCCCACATAGCCCTCCATACAGAATAATGGGCCCCACATAGCCCTCCATACAGAATAATGGGCCCCACATAGCCCTCCATACAGAATAATGGGCCCCACATTGCCCTCCATACAGAATAATGAGCCCCACATAGCCCTCCATACAGAATAATGGGCCCCACATAGCCCTCCATACAGAATAATGGCCCCACATAGTCCTCCATACAGAATAATGGGCCCCACATAGTCCTCCATACAGAATAATGGGCCTCACATAGCCCTCCATACAGAATAATGGGCACCACATAGCCCTCCATACAGAATAATGGGCACCACATAGCCCTCCATACAGAATAATGGGCACCACATAGCCCTCCATACAGAATAATGGACTCCACATAGCCCTCCATACAGAATAATGGGCCCCACATAGCCCTCCATACAAAATAATGGGCACCACATAGCCCTCCATACAGAATAATGGGCACCACATAGCCCTCCATACAGAATAATGGACTCCACATAGCCCTCCATACAGAATAATGGGCCACACATAGCCCTCCATACACAATAATGGGCTCCACATAGCCCTCCATACAGAATAATGGGCCCACATAGCCCTCCATACAGAATAATGGGCCCACATAACCCTCCATACAGAATAATGAGCCCCACATAGCCCTCCATACAGAATAATGGGCACCACATAGCCCTCCATACAGAATAATGGGCACCACATAGCCCTCCATACAGAATAATGGGCCCCACATAGCTCTCCATACAGAATAATGGGCTCCGCATAGCCCTCCATACAGAATAATGGGCACCACATAGTCCTCCATACAGAATAATGGGCCCACATAGCCCTCCATACAGAATAATGGTCTCCACATAGCCCTTCATACAGAATAATGGGTTCACATTGCCCTCCATACAGAATAATGTACCCCACATGGCCCTCCATACAGAATAATGGGCACCACATAGCCCTCCATACAGAATAATGGGCCCACATAGCCCTCCATACAGAATAATGGACCCCACATAGCCCTCCATACAGAATAATGGGCACCACATAGCCCTCCATACAGAATAATGGGCCCCACATAGCCCTCCATACAGAATAATGGGCACCACATAGTCCTCCATACAGAATAATGGGGCCACATAGTCCTCCATACAGAATAATGTACCCCACATAGCCCTCCATACAGAATAATGGGCCCCACATAGACCTCCATACAGAATAATGGACCCCACATAGTCCTCCATACAGAATAATGAGCCCCACATAGCCCTCCATACAGAATAATGAGCCCCACATAGCCCTCCATACAGAATAATGGGCCCCACATAGCCCTCCATACAGAATAATGGGCCCCACATAGCCCTCCATACAGAATAATAGGCCCCACATAGCCCTCCATACAGAATAATGGGCTCCACATAGTCCTCCATACAGAATAATGGGCTCCACATAGTCCTCCATACAGAATAATGGGCTCCACATAGCCCTCCATACAGAATAATGGGCTCCGCATAGCCCTCCATACAGAATAATGGGCACCACATAGTCCTCCATACAGAATAATGGGCCCACATAGCCCTCCATACAGAATAATGGGCACCACATAGCCCTCCATACAGAATAATGGCCCCACATAGCCCTCCATACAGAATAATGGCCCCACATAGCCCTCCATACAGAATAATGGTCTCCACATAGCCCTTCATACAGAATAATGGGTTCACATTGCCCTCCATACAGAATAATGTACCCCACATGGCCCTCCATACAGAATAATGGGCACCACATAGCCCTCCATACAGAATAATGGGCCCACATAGCCCTCCATACAGAATAATGGACCCCACATAGACCTCCATACAGAATAATGGGCACCACATAGCCCTCCATACAGAATAATGGGCACCACATAGCCCTCCATACAGAATAATGGGCCCCACATAGCTCTCCATACAGAATAATGGGTCCCACATAGTCCTCCATACAGAATAATGGGGCCACATAGTCCTCCATACAGAATAATGGGGCCACATAGTCCTCCATACAGAATAATGTACCCCACATAGACCTCCATACAGAATAATGGACCCCACATAGTCCTCCATACAGAATAATGGGCTCCACATAGTCCTCCATACAGAATAATGGGCTCCACATAGCCCTCCATACAGAATAATGGGCCCACATAGCCCTCCATACAGAATAATGGGTTCACATTGCCCTCCATACAGAATAATGGGCCCCACATAGTCCTCCATACAGAATAATGTACCCCACATAGCCGTTCATACAGAATAATGGGTTCACATTGCCCTCCATACAGAATAATGGGCCCCACATAGCCCTCCATGCAGAATAATGTGCCCCACATAGCCCTCCATACAGAATAATGGGCTCCACATAGCCCTCCATACAGAATAATGGGCCCACATAGCCCTCCATACAGAATAATGGGCTCCACATAGCCCTCCATACAGAATAATGGTTCCCACAAAGCCCTCCATACAGAATAATGGGCCCCACATAGTCCTCCATACAGAATAATGTACCCCACATGGCCCTCCATACAGAATAATGGGCCCCACATAGACCTCCATACAGAATAATGGACCCCACATAGTCCTCCATACAGAATAATGGGCCCACATAGCCCTCCATACAGAATAATGGGTTCACATTGCCCTCCATACAGAATAATGGGCCCCACATAGTCCTCCATACAGAATAATGTACCCCACATAGCCCTTCATACAGAATAATGGGCCCCACATAGCCCTCCATGCAGAATAATGTGCCCTACATAGCCCTCCATACAGAATAATGGGCTCCACATAGCCATCCATACAGAATAATGGTTCCCACAAAGCCCTCCATACAGAATAATGGGCCCCACATAGTCCTCCATACAGAATAATGTACCCCACATAGCCCTCCATACAGAATAATGGGCTCCACATAGCTCTCCATACAGAATAATGGACCCAACATAGTCCTCCATACAGTATAATGGCCCCACATAGTCCTCCATACAGAATAATGGGCCCCACATAGCCCTCCATACAGAATAATGGGCCCCACATAGTCCTCCATACAGAATAATGGGCCCCACATAGTCCTCCATACAGAATAATGTACCCCACATAGCCCTCCATACAGAATAATGGGCTCCACATAGCCCTCCATACAGAATAATGGACCCAACATAGTCCTCCATACAGTATAATGGCCCCACATAGTCCTCCATACAGAATAATGGGCCCCACATAGTCCTCCATACAGAATAATGGACCCACATAGCCCTCCATACAGAATAATGGGCCCACATAGCCCTCCATACAGAATAATGGGCCCCACATATTCCTCCATACAGAATAATGGGACCCACATAGTCCTCCATACAGAATAATGGGCCCCACATAGTCCTCCATACAGAATAATGGGCCCCACATAGCCCTCCATACAGAATAATGGGCCCACATAGCCCTCCATACAGAATAATGGGCCCCACATATTCCTCCATACAGAATAATGGGACCCACATAGTCCTCCATACAGAATAATGGGCCCCACATAGCCCTCCATACAGAATAATGGGCCCCACATAGTCCTCCATACAGAATAATGGGCCCCACATAGTCCTCCATACAGAATAATGGGCCCCACATAGCCCTCCATACAGAATAATGGGCCCCACATAGTCCTCCATACAGAATAATGGGCCCCACATAGCCCTCCATACAGAATAATGGGCCCCACATAGCCCTCCATGCAGAATAATGGACCCCACATAGCTCTCCATACAGAATAATGGGCCCCACATAGTCCTCCATACAGAATAATGGGCCCCACATAGCCCTCCATACAGAATAATGGGCCCCACATAGTCCTCCATACAGAATAATGGGCCCCACATAGCCCTCCATACAGAATAATGGGCCCCACATAGTCCTCCATACAGAATAATGGGCCCCACATAGCCCTCCATACAGAATAATGGGCCCCACATAGTCCTTCATACAGAATAATGTACCCCACATAACCCTCCATACAGAATAATGGACCCCACATAGCCACCCATACAGAATAATGTACCCCACATAACCCTCCATACAGAATAATGTACCCCACATAGCCCTTCATACAGAATAATGGGTTCACATTGCCCTCCATACAGAATAATGGGCCCCACATAGTCCTCCATACAGAATAATGGTTCCCACAAAGCCCTCCATACAGAATAATGGGCCCCACATAGTCCTCCATACAGAATAATGTACCCCACATAACCCTCCATACAGAATAATGGGCCCCACATAGTCCTCCATACAGAATAATGGCCCCACATAGTCCTCCATACAGAATAATGGACCCACATAGTCCTCCATACAGAATAATGGGCCCCACATAGTCCTCCATACAGAATAATGGGCCCCACATAGCCCTCCATACAGAATAATGGGCCCACATAGCCCTCCATACAGAATAATGGGCCCCACATATTCCTCCATACAGAATAATGGGACCCACATAGTCCTCCATACAGAATAATGGGCCCCACATAGCCCTCCATACAGAATAATGGGCCCACATAGCCCTCCATACAGAATAATGGGCCCCACATAGCCCTCCATACAGAATAATGGTACCCACATAGCCCTCCATACAGAATAATGGGCCCCACATAGCCCTCCATACAGAATAATGGTACCCACATAGCCCTCCATACAGAATAATGGGCCCCACATAGCCCTCCATACAGAATAATGGGCCCCACATAGTCCTCCATACAGAATAATGGGCCCCACATAGTCCTCCATACAGAATAATGGGCCCCACATAGCCCTCCATACAGAATAATGGGCCCCACATAGTCCTCCATACAGAATAATGGGTCCCACATAGCCCTCCATACAGAATAATGGGCCCCACATAGCCCTCCATGCAGAATAATGGACCCCACATAGCTCTCCATACAGAATAATGGGCCCCACATAGCCCTCCATACAGAATAATGGGCCCCACATAGCCCTCCATACAGAATAATGTGCCCCACATAGCCCTCCATACAGAATAATGGGCCCCACATAGCCCTCCATACAGAATAATGGGCCCCACATAGCCCTCCATACAGAATAATGGGCCCCACATAACCCTCCATACAGAATAATGGACCCCACATAGCCACCCATACAGAATAATGTACCCCACATAACCCTCCATACAGAATAATGTACCCCACATAGCCCTTCATACAGAATAATGGGTTCACATTGCCCTCCATACAGAATAATGGGCCCCACATAGCCCTCCATACAGAATAATGGTTCCCACAAAGCCCTCCATACAGAATAATGGGCCCCACATAGTCCTCCATACAGAATAATGTACCCCACATAACCCTCCATACTGAATAATGGGCCCACATAGCCCTCCATACAGAATAATGTGCCCCACATAGCCCTCCATACAGAATAATGGGCCCCACATAGCCCTCCATACAGAATAATAGACCCCACATAGCCCTCCATACAGAATAATGGGCCCACATAGCCCTCCATACAGAATAATGGGCGCCACATAGCCCTCCATACAGAATAATGGGCCTCACATAGCCCTCCATACAGAATAATGGGCCAGCATAGCCCTCCATACTGAATAATGGGCCCCACATAGCCCTCCATACAGAATAATGGGCCCCACATAGCCCTCCATACAGAATAATGGGCCCCACATAGTCCTCCATACAGAATAATGGCCCCACATAGTCCTCCATACAGAATAATGGACCCACATAGTCCTCCATACAGAATAATGGCCCCACATAGTCCTCCATACAGAATAATGGGCCCCACATAGTCCTCCATACAGAATAATGGACCCACATAGTCCTCCATACAGAATAATGGGCCCCACATAGTCCTCCATACAGAATAATGGGCCCCACATAGTCCTCCATACAGAATAATGTACCCCACATAACCCTCCATACAGAATAATGGGCCCCACATAGCCCTCCATACAGAATAATGGGCCCCACATAGTCCTCCATACAGAATAATGGACCCACATAGTCCTCCATACAGAATAATGTACCCCACATAACCCTCCATACAGAATAATGGGCCCCACATAGTCCTCCATACAGAATAATGTACCCCACATAACCCTCCATACAGAATAATGTACCCCACATAGTCCTCCATACAGAATAATGGACCCCACGTAGTGCTAAAACAGTAATTGCCCTTACATTTTTATTTCTATAAATCAATAGCACAGGTGAAAATAAGAAACTTTGTAATATGTCTCTATTTGCCTTTAGCTCCCTCTCCCTCTCATCTCCATAGAATTTTATAAGCACCAACTGTCATCTATTTTAATATTGGAAAAATCTGTCTGCACTAAATAATACAGATTTTACCCAGGAATTGAAAGAGAAAAATCAATCCAGGAGGGAAAAGAATCAGGTTTATCTGATCAGAAATATCACAAAATTAATTATTTTCATTTGTACTATTGATTTAATAAATAAAAATAGCAGCCTGCAGCCGGCCCAGAATTGATGTATGCATTAGATGTGCCTATCCTGGTGATCCTGGTGCTGACTCCCCATTGCCCTTGAGAGGTGGTAACCGGAGTAATATAAGGGGTTAATCACAGCTGTGATTTGTTAAAAAATCACAGCGGTCATCAAAAATCTTTTATTTAAAAAAACACCCTCTTTCTCCAATTTAATAACCCCTAAAACACCCCTGCATGTCCAACGTAATCTACATTCACAACATCTCACGATGATCCCAGCTTTGCTTCATCTGAGGTTGCAGTGCACAGTTACATTAGAAAATGTGACCGAGCACTGTGGTGTCAAGGACAAACTGACAGAGCCGCTGCTGTAAGAGCGGTGACATCAGGGAGTTCACCTGAGGTCACAGCTAGCAATTCCCATGGTACCCAAGCTGTGACTTCAGGTGAATTCGCCTCAGGTGACTTCAATGAACTCAGTGAACTTCCCTTATCTGAACTCTATGAACTCACCTGAGTTGATCTCAATGAACTCAATGCTGGATTACAGGCTTAGAGTATGTGCGCACGTTGCGTATAAAATCTGCATCTCCTAGCAGAAAAATGCATCAAAATCGCAATGAGGTATTTATGCATTTTTTTGTCAGGATATGCAGATTTGGTACAGAAATTACTTAACGTGCGTACATTGCCTAAGTTTTCTATTGTGACCACTGACTGCGACCTCAGGATTTAGTAGAGCTGAGATCGTTGTGGGATGTCGTGGTGTAGATTATGTCAGACCTGCAGGGGTGTTTTGGTGGTTTATAAATTGGAGAAAGAGGGCAGGTTTGTTTTTTTGTTGTTTTTTTTTTAAAAAGGATTTTCCTCTGTTTTGTGTTTATTTTTCCCTACTTACATGATTAGTAATGGGGGGTCTCATAGACCCTCCACCCAATACTAATCTGAAGCTTCATGGCAGCAGTGATTTTTTTTGTTGCACCCATTTTGCAAAATTAGCAGCTGGAACAAGTTGTCCATTTTGAATTAGCTTTAAAGGGCATCTGGCTTTTTAATTGATGAATGACTGATGCTAACAAAATGGCATTTACTTCAATAGCTTGAAAGCCTGTACAGACGGCTATCACAGCTGATAAGCTGCTACAATTGCATCCACTATAAATGCAAACAGTCTGGACCACAACCCAACATTTTACATTTCGCCTAAACTGATATATTGTCTCAAACTATGACCATAGCAGACTAAGATAACTGTATTTAAAAAGGTAATCCCAAAAATTCAAGTTATCCACTACCAAAGGATAAGGGTAACTTATTTTTTTATCAGTAGGTGTTCAACTGCCCCCAGTAATCCTGAGATCGGAGTGTGACGCCATGGCCTATCAGGTCGTCACAGGGTATTGTGCAATCTGCCCTTCTGCACAGTATCCACCTCCTCCTTGGTTACGGGTCCCTGGCCTTCGGTGTTGCTAAAAACAAACTACTCAAAACCATAGGAACACTTTGCACCACACCCACCAGACACACCAGTGGGCAGCCTGAAGGGAATAGGGCTGGCCACTATGGGGGTTGGTGAGGGGAGGGTCAGGAGTGTCAGGAGACAGTTAGTTGTGGAGTGACTCTCAAGTGGAGAGGTCAGGAGCTGGGCTCCTTGTTACTAGGTGGCAGACGTTGGTCTGGGCCTGGTAGGAGCTGGACCCTGGTTGCAGGGGATCATGACAAGGGACACGGACTGTCAAGGAGGACAGGGGCCATGGCACGATGGGGTACGTGGACCATAGGCCAGGAAGTAGCTTCAGGCGTCCTGGTAACTCACCCGATGAGGACGGAGCCTTCAAGATCCGTTCTCCACCCACTCCAAATCGGGGTACTATCGCAACGAGGGGGATAGGACTTTCCCACTGCCTAGTCTAGAAAATCTCAAGCGTGAACCCTGAGAGTAAGCTCACTCCGTTAGCCATACTGGGGAGCGGGACCCGCTTTAGTTTCAAGCTGAAAGGGACCAACTGTAGGAAATGGTGCCAAGGTCAAGGTCACAGGCTAACAAGCAACACCAACGGGCACGGGATCCAGGCGTGCTCCCTCCCTGCTGCAGTGGCATCAAGAACTTTTGTTTACCACGGTTGTTAGCGTCAGCGTAACTGGACTGAGTGAGCACGCAATTAACCCTTACCGGCCTGACGGCACCTTCCCGACTCCATCACTGAGTCCCGGGGCATTCCCCCTACCCGTGGAGGGGTTAAACACCTGGCTGCCCACTCCATCACCACCGGGTACTCCCAGCTGCAGCGGTGGTACTTCACTCTTACCACACACCACGGGTGGCATCACAAACTTTACACACCATCCCTGTACATAGCCCCCTTTAATTCGGGTAGCCGCACGACCCCCGGGTCCGGAGACCCCTCAAGCTACCGAGGATCCGAGCAGCCCGGCTGCTGACGTGGGGGCAGCATAGGAGCCTTGCAAGTCTGAGAATGTGGCTCTGCAGCCCCATCCTCAATGGAGCAAAAGTGCACATGCTCCACTCCATTCATTGTCTATGTGACTAGCAGAAATAGCAGAGTGCTTTGATCGGCAGTCCCATAGACAATGAATGAAGCGAAGGCATTCCTGCCTTTGCTCCATTAAGGATGGGGCTGTAAAGCCACATTCTAGAGGTTACAAAGCTACAAATTTGGAAACCATGAGGGTCCAAGTAGTCAGACCCTGTCACGCCAGGGGGGAGGAAAAGACCGGCGTGCAGTGCAATATAGAGGGAAAACCAGGGAAAATGTAAAGAAAGGCCCTGGAGATAGGGAGAGGGGTCACCACCTCACACTCACCTGTGGCTGATCCCTGCACTCCCTAACATCACTAGACGGGTCCTTCCCCTTTGCGCCGTCACATACCTAGACCCTCGCTGATCCTGAACTTACCCTCACTAGGGTGTTGGCCAGTGGGACATTAGTCACAGTACTTCAATAAAACAACACCTGGAAGGTAAGACAAACGGGTGGGGAAAGGCAAAACAAAAAGCACAGCTTGTTTTCTTCAGCAGGAAACTTTGCAGCTGCAACTGAAATGACACCACAGCTATGGAGACACAAGCTCCTTCAGCATGGTCAGTATAGAGAATACCTGCAACTGAAATGTCCTGTGTGTTCCATTCCCTCACCTCTCCCTATGCCTGTCAAGTTGTTCACTTGAATAAAGCCACGTTAAGCCGGTGAGTGCCTCCAGCCTATCTATTTGATGAAGCTGCAATTGAAGCAACACCACTGTTATGCAAAGATGAGCTTCTTCAGCAAGGTCAGTATAGAGAATATCTGCAACTGAAACTACACCACTGCTATGCAGAGACAAGCTCCTTCAGCATGGTCAGTATAGAGAATATCTGCAACTGAAACTACACCACTGCTATGCAGAGACAAGCTCCTTCAGCATGGTCAGTATAGAGAATATCTGCAACTGAAATGACACCACTGTTATGCAGAAATGAGCTCCTTCAACATGGTCAGTATAGAGAATATCTGCAACTGAAACGGCACCACTGCTATGCAGAAATGAGCTCCTTCAGCATGGTCAGTATAGAGAATATCTGCAACTGAAATTACACCACTGTTATGCAGAAATGAGCTCCTTCAGGATGATCAGTATAGAGAATATCTGCAACTGAAATGACACCACTGTTATGCAGAAATGAGCTCCTTCAACATGGTCAGTATAGATAATATCTGCAACTGAAATGACACCACTGTTATGCAGAGATGAGCTTCTTCAGCATGGACAGTATAGAGAATATCTGCAACTGAAACGGCACCACTGCTATGCAGAGACGAGGTCCTTCAGCATGGTCAGTATAGAGAATATCTGCAACTGAAACAACACCACCGCTATGCAGAAATGAGCTCCTTCAGTGTGGTCAGTATAGAGAATATCAGCAACTGAAACGACACCACCGCTATGCAGAAATGAGCTCCTCCAGTGTGGTCAGTATAGAGAGTATCTGCAACTGAACAACACCACCACTATGCAAAAATGAGCTCCTTCAGTGTAGTCAGTATACAGAATATCTGCAACTGAAAGGACACAACATCTGTGCAGAAACGAGGTCATTCAGCATTGTCAGTATAGAGAATATCTATCATCGGCATGGAGTGAAGCCAGGAGTGGATATATGTAGAGGAAGGGCGTGATGACAAAATGCTGTAGCTGTGATTAAGGCTAACAGTAATCTCAGCCAGCAGGAAAAAAGTCCTTAACCCCTTCCGCATCAAAAGAAAGTAAATCCACTCTAGAACATTGACAAACCCCAAGTTACCCCAAATTTAAAGGATAACTTGAGTTAATTTCACTGGATATAATTGGATCAGATGTGAGCAGTATTGGGTCTATATGGATGGTTCATTCAATGACAGCAAACGGAAAGGCAAATTAAACAAAGCCTAGAACAGGCGCTCCTCTCAACACAGGAGAGCTATATAAAGCTACTCAGTAAGCGTTATACTGTAATTAGTAAGTTTTCTGCAGCACTTTGTGAATTCATGCAGCTCTTCATAATCTATAGTGATCTATCCTGGATTCATTTAGCCTTTTGATACGTTTATGTTTATAAATATTGCATACTTGCTGATTCCGTACAGACACCTCATCTCATACCATTTCCTGTATCGACCAAAGAAAATCCATTATTTGTTATTTCCAATACTAATGACCTTGAGTAGGAGTTTGGTCAAGGGCACAACAATAACAATCCTTTGGGAACAGTTTGGAAATGTTATAAGAGGCTACGTCCATTTCCCAGTGAAATGAGGAGAACTCCGGAAATATCAGACCGGCTTTGAGAAGGTCTTGTCCTTTATGTTGGTAATTGACAACGATATTCGATATAGGGTAATGCTTGGTCAGGAGGACACGAGTGCACATTATCCTTTGTATTGATAATTCATAATGGGTGGGCAGGACAAGATGTAATCTACCTCTTTAAATATGTAAACGGAAATGTTCACATTTGCAATACATTTCTTGTTGGTCTCATGCATCTACAATAAAAAAATATAAATCAATTTTGCAAATAGTCTTAATAAAAAAGAAATTGTAACATTTTGTGTTTGCAGCTTCTGTGCAGACCCATCTGTCTCCATGGTAACAGACTACAAAGAAATCCCATGTAGTCAGTTGCTGCAGTCGTCCTCCCTTCTATTGGTTCCTTACCCACACACAGATTATAAGTTATGGACCGGAGCGGTAACAGCGTGTCCCTCCCCCGCCTGTGCTCATGATGTAATAGTCTGTCCCTCTTTGACTGTCTTGCATGTACAACTTCTGGTGGGAGATTGTTTGTTCTTCTCAGCATGGGACTCCTCCAATCCACAACTTTGTAAACAGAACAGAGCCAGGTCATCTAGAATCCTTTCATGTATCAAATGTCCAGGGGGAGGTGGGTCCTTCTGCCCACCTAAGGGGCTGATCCCAGGAGAGGAGAACAATGAGACCCATGTTAGTCAGTTAGTTGGATCTCAGCTGGCGAAGGACTAGAATCTATAGCTGAGGCTGGATCCTAGTGCCTGTGTATGGACTATTATAGACTGGAGATCAGTGGCCACGTGGAATTGTGTTTTGTTGTTCACCCTGTTGGACTCAAGGAACTCATATAAGGACCATTGCCATATTTTCCCTGGCGTCGAAATACCAGGAGGTGCCTCCGGACCTGTTGTTTTGTTGTGGACTCTTTGCAGACTTTAATGATTTATATTCATGTTTGGTACTTTATCTTTGTGGTTCCAATAAAACCCTTTGGAGTGTTCCTCGGCCTGGCGTCCCTTACTGCTTTGCCGCATACCCCATTACAAACTGGTTGGCAGCGGAGGTATCAGAGCAGAAGGAATGGAGGAAAACGGCCAATCAACATCTGGAACCAGTACCTCAGAGTACAAGAACTGGACTTTGTTGAGCCTCAAGACAAAGGCCCATGAATTAGGAGTTGGCTACAAAGCACTCTCCAAGGAAAATCTAATTGAGGCTTTGGAAGTAGCTTGCCTGCAAGATAGCACCGAGGATGGATTTCCACAGCAAGGGGACGAAGGACGGGAGCTGGAGGTAAATACCCCAAAAAGTCAGTGGGTTGTGTAGTATGAGGAGGAGATGGCACTGCTCGGAGTTGAGGCCACCATAGAAGATAAGAGGGAGGCTATTCGCAGAGCTCAAGAGAGGGCAGCATTGTTGGAGAGGAGGCTCACTGTGGAAGCAGCTAGAACCTCCAGACAGACTGTACTAACAGCACCCACCATGAGTGAATTCCCCAGAGTGTCCCGTAAGGACTTTAAACCATTTAATGAGGCTGCAGGCGACATTGAGCGCTTCTTCCAGGACTTCGAGCACCAGTGCCGATTAATGGAAGTCCCAGAAAGAGAGCGAGTCAGACAGCTGGTGGGCTTCTTGGAGGGTGAAGCTGCCGAACCCTATAGAGCTATGGACCCTCAGTGGAATTTTGAGTATGGGGAGATAAAAGAGACCATTCTAGAACATTATGCTGTGACCCCAGCTAATTATAGGACTCAGTTCCGTATTTTAGCCTGTGATGGGGAAGTGTCTTTCAAAATGTATGCCCACAGACTTAAACAAGTATGCCATCGCTGGCTGGAGGGAGAGGGGGCCTTAACTCTGGAGACCTTCTTCCAGGTCATCCTAAAACAACAGTTCTATGCCAAGTTCCCTACTGAGATCCGGGAATGAGTGCGTGAGAGGAGACCAGAGACAGTGGAACAAGCTGCTGCTCTAGCTGATGAGGTGCTCACTATCAAGCCTCAGTGGAAGAAACTGCTAGCGGAGGGAGAAAAATGACCAGCACCACAACACCAGAGGTTACATGTCCTTCAGTACCCAATGTCCATCGACCTGCTAGGTCACCACCTCATGTTGATATCCGTATGAATGTGCCTCCAGTTGCTTCTACCACATTTTCTGGAATGCGACGAGGAAAGAAAGTAGAAGAGCGAAGATGTTATAGCTGTGGCCATCCCGGGCATCTGCAGGCCACATGCCCAGTGGAGTCATCCTCCAAATCGACAACCACCTCCAGCACCTGCACATCCATATCCTTCACCAGTTCTCCTACCTACTTCTCTAGAATGCAAACTGGAAGGAGTGAGATGCAGCGCAGATGTTATCGATGTGGGCAGCCTGGCCAGCTACAAGACACTTGACCGGCTGGTCATCTGAGGAATGACCCTGCACCAAATCGACCTGTTAACTATCTACAGCCAAGTACAATGAGGGAAGAGGTGTCACCCCTTCAAGTTGACTTGCCTAATGACTCAGACACTCATGTTCAACCACTTGGTGTTTATGGGGTGCGGGCCACAGCCCCAAGTTCTTCTTATCATCCAAGAAAACACTTACAGGAGGTTGTACTGGATGGACAGAGAGTTCTTAGTGTCGCGGGTGGGGAGGACGCCGTCGCTGCTGCGCTCTCGCTAACGCTCGGGTCCGGCGCTGCTGCGGCTGCTGCCGCTGCTCGGTGGCTCGAATGGTGGGACAGATCCGGGGACTCGAGCGGCGCTCCTCGCCCGTAAGTGAAAGGGGTGGTTGGTTTGGGGGATTTAGTCCGTGACGCCACCCACGGGTCGTGGTGAAGATGGGCAACACCGCTGCTGGTGACGGGGATCCCGGGAGCGATGGTAGGGAGCAGCTGGGATGTTGTTTTCCCCCCTCCGTGGGTAGGGGTCGGTGGTCCCGGGGCCCGGTGATGTGACGGGGAGGCGGGGTTGGTGAGGTGCAGGGTTGCAGGGACAGCGCGGCGCGGTGCCGGATGGCACGGGTGTACTCACTCAGCAAGAAAGGTACAAAGTCCTCGGTAAACCAAACGGCTGGATGGATGGGTCCCGCAGCCGGCTGCAGTGCTTCTCCCCGGACAGGTGATGGCGGCTGTCTTTCCCTGCACCTTGATGTTCTCTTTCTGACTACTATGGATTCCCAACGGTAGTCCGCTCCCCGGTGTATGGGTACCGGAGGAGCCCGTTTGCCCGCAGACGCTGGCCCTTGGGTTTCTAGCCTTAGGCGGTAGCTGTATACCCTCACGGTGTGGGCTGTTGCCTTCAATCGTGACTTTTGCTGTTGTGAAACCCCTGGGGTTCCAGTCACATTCGGATCTGACTATTGTCGGCGGCTCCAAGCCTGGTCGGGGTCTGATGGCCCTGACTGTTTGTGCTGGCTTCACTTCACTCCCCGGTCGGTATCGGCGGGCCGTCGCCCATCTTCGGTCCTACGGTTCCGCGTTGCTCCACCACTCCTGCAGACGGCCACCACCGTCTGCCAACCTTGCTGTTAGTGCCTGGGCCACAAACCCAGACACCCAAGTGCTTGCTCCTCTCACTTCAACTCCTAAACTCTCACTGTCACTTTTCCCGCCTCCAGGCCTGTGAACTCCTCGGTGGGTGGGGCCAACCGCTTGGCTCCGCCCCACGTGGTGTTGACATCAGACACTGGAGGGAGGCAACAAGGATTTTTGTTTGGCTGGTGTCCCTGTCTAATTGGGGTGGGGGTGTTTGTATGTTATCTGTGACGACCTGGCTAGGCCAGGGCGCCACATTCCCCCTTGGTGAAATGCAGACCGTCCGCGGGCTGCCCGTCCATCACCGGTTTTATTTTTCAACTGTAAAAAGATAAATTAACATGTAAAACATTTTCAAACATAAGCATTTCTTGTGAGGACACTTGAACGTTGCACACATAAAACATAAACATTTTTAATAATGACGGACGGACGGATGTCTTCCGCTCTCCCACCCAAGCAACCTAGCCCTGATGCTGCCCCTAAGAAGTGGGCAGCACCCCTTGACCCCAGTCCAGGTTCAGGCTGCCCGAGCGGGAACGGGTACGGTTACTCGCACCCGGCTGTCACTTCAGGGGACCCCACGTCCTTGGGGGACCCCTGACCCCCAGAGGATGGCCACCGGTCTTGGTGGTGGCTGGGCCCCAGCCTGCTCTGCTGCGGGCCCTTCCTCCAATCTGCCTCTCCGGAGGCGGCTCCAACGGAATATCACCCCTCAACTTATTTACATGCCCACAAGTTCGTGGGTGGCCTGCCAGTTCTCGGCCTTGTCCATGAGTAGTCTCTCATGCAGGTTGTAAAACACACAGGGTCCCTCCGGTAACAACTTGCCGGCAACGGCCAGAATAATCATGTAGACAATCACGTAAATGTCACGGTTCATTAGAGTCATTCATTTAAACTGCTGAGGGCCCCAACGGGGGACAACTGCTTGCAACGGAGGACCGCTGCCACTACTTGAGGTCATACTCCTCTGAGACCTCCTCCAGCTCCACATCCGGACGGCTTGGTGGAGGAGGGGGCTGGGGCCTCGTCTGCTCACTGCAGCTCTTCCTCTGTTTTACATCCAGGGCGAACCAGCCCCTCTCTCCGCAGTGGCGGATGTAAGTCACTAGGTCGCCCGGCAGTAGATCACGACCTGGGTGGCCCGTGGGGATGTGTGAATTGACATCACAGTGGGCCACGAATACTTCGGCCTCCAGGCCCGGCTCATAGATGAAGCCGAACCCCCTTCGTTGGTCGAACTGCCGGACTTGGCCCTCGTACACCGGGCCCCGCACCCAAAAGGTGGCATGACGGAGTGCATCTTTCTCTCCGATCACCCTCGCCAGCACTTCGGCAATCTGCTGCTCTCTAGCGGCGATCTCCCGGCCCAACGGGTTTGGCTCCCTGTCCCAGTATGGGGCATTGGCAGACCCCTGCGCCCGGGATTGGGCCCCGCTGGACCGCACCCACACCGGCCACGACCAGTTCTCTGTTGTGGGGGTCCTGCGGTGATATGGCCTGGACTGCGGCTTTGCAGTTGCGGCCCGGCGCAGCCTCAGCCGAGGTGGGGGATTCAGGGCTTGTTGACCTCACCCATTGAGCCTTCGGGCCAGCAGCGGCCGGTTCTTCCACGGCCGGGCGGACTGCCAGAGCCGGGACGGCTTCAGGTGCGGCCGCTTCCGGGGCCGATGGCTCCTTGTTGCGGACAGCTACTTCCCGCGGGACCTTCCACGGTAGCGGGAGGGACGCAGTCCGGTCCCGAACAACGCCCCCAGGCCGGTCCTCTAGGGCGGACGGGTTGGCTTCCGCTACCGGTGTTGGGGGTAGCAGACTGAGCGGAGGGGCAACAGCAGCCGGTACGGATGGCGTGGGAAGCAGGAGGATGAGCAGGCGCAGGCCGGGACCCTCAGCCGCAGCGGCCTGTCCTTCTCGGACATAGGGGCGTGGGTCGCTTACCCGGACGGGACATCATGCATGGCAGTATTCCAGGAACCAATTGCTGGCAGAGTCCTGGCGTCCCCGCTTTTATAGCCTCGGCTACATCAGGCAGACACACTCTTGCGCACCCTTGGTACTCTTCAGCACTTCCGTTTGTTGGGGGCGGGGCTTCACTTTTGCGCCTTCCCTGCTCGGAGAAGATGCTCGAGCGGGAGATTTTCGCGCCAAAATGGCGTCGCTTCAAAATTTTTGGCCGTACACCGCCGGCGGAGATCACAAGGCGCACTTCTACTGGTAAGTAGATGGGTTCAATCCTGTTCGTGACGCCAAGTTGTCGCGGGCGGGGAGGACGCCGTCGCTGCTGCGCTCTCGCTAACGCTCGGGTCCGACGCTGCTGCGGCTGCTGCCGCTGCTCGGTGGCTTGAGCGGTGGGCCGGATCCGGGGACTCGAGCGGAGCTCCTCGCCCCTGAGTGAAAGGGGTGGTTGGTTTGGGGGATTTAGTCCGTGACGCCACCCACGGGTCATGGTGAAGATGGGCACCACCGCTGCTGGTGACGGGGATCCCGGGAGCGATGGTAGGGAGCAGCTGGGATGTTGTTTTCCCCCTCCGTGGGTAGGGGTCGGTGGTCCCGGGGCCCAGTGATGTGACGGGGAAGCGGGGTTGGTGAGTTGCAGGGACAGCGCGGCGCAGTGCCGGATGGCACGGGTGTACTCACTCAGCAAGAAAGGTACAAAGTCCTCGGTAAACCAAACGGCTGGATGGACGGGTCCCGCAGCCGGCTGCAGTGCTTCTCCCCGGACAGGTGATGGCGGCTGTCTTTCCCTGCACCTTGATGTTCTCTTTCTGACTACTATGGATTCCCAACGGTAGTCCGCTCCCCGGTGTATGGGTACCGGAGGAGCCCGTTTGCCCGCAGACGCTGGCCCTTGGGTTTCTAGCCTTAGGCGGTAGCTGTATACCCTCACGGTGTAGGCTGTTGCCTTCAAACAGGACTTTTGCTGTTGTGAAACCCCTGGGGTTCCAGTCACATTCGGATCTAACTATTGTCGGCGGCTCCAAGCCTGGTCGGGGCCCGATGGCCCTGCCTGTGTGTTCTGGCTTCACTTCGCTCCCCGGTCGGTACCGGCGGGCCGTCGCCCGTCCCCGGTCCTACGGTTCCGCGTTGCTCCACCACTCCTGCAGATGGCCACCACCGTCTGCCAACCTTGCTGTTAGTGCCTGGGCCACAAACCCAGACACCCAAGTGCTTGCTCCTCTCATTTCAACTCCTAAACTCTCACTGTCACTTTTCCCGCCTCCAGGCCTGTGAACTCCTCGGTGGGTGGGGCCAACCGCTTGGCTCCACCCCACCTGGTGTGGACATCAGACACTGGAGGGAGGCAACAAGGATTTTTGTTTGGCTGGTGTCCCTGTCTAATGGGGGTGGGGGTGTTTGTATGTTATCTGTGACGACCTGGCTAGGCCAGGGTGCCACATTAGTTTTTGTGACTCTGGGGCATTTCTCACGATAGCTGATCCCCGAGTGGTTCGGCCAGAGGCGATACAGCCAGTGCCAAGGTTTACCATTGAATTGGCTGGAGGACAAAGGAGAAATATCCCAAAAGAAAGTGTAGAACTGGACTTTGGCTTTGGGATCAAGCAATGTGTGATGAGAGGCCTGCCTGCAGATATTCTCCTAGGCAATGATGTGGGAGATCTACAATGCCGAGATGTGGGTGCAGGAAGCAGAGTTTAAGTCAAGAAGGATACAAACTGGACACTGACCCTTCAACTCTACACCTTCACCATACACTACAGATGATGGAGCCAACACAAAATGCCGATGGATTGTCCAGGCAGGAGAAGCCCTGAGTCAGGTCCGCCATGTTTACATGTACTTGACAAGTGACCTGTTGAAGTCACTAGTCTGTACACAAATTGAGGGGGGAAGGGATTGTAACAGCGTGTTCCTCCCCCGCCTGTGCTCATGGTGTAATAGTCTGTCCCTCCTTGACTGTCTTGTATGTACTACTTCTGGTGGGAGATTGTTTGTTCTTCTTAGCATGGGACTCCTCCAATCCACAACTTGGTAAACAGAATAGAACCAGGACATCTAGAATCCTTTCATGTATCTAATGTCCAGGGGGAGATGGGCCTTTTTGCCCACCTAAGGGGCTGATCCCAGGAGAGGAGAACAATGAGACCCATGTTAGTCAGTTAGTTGGATCTCGACTGAAGAAGGACTCGGATCTATAGCTGAGGCTAGATTCTAGTGCCTGTGTATAGACTGTTACAGATTGGAAATCAATGGCCATGTGGAATTGTGTTTTGTTGTTCACCCTGTTGGACTCAAGGAACTCATATAAGGACCATTGCCATATTTTCCCTGGCGTCGGAATACCGGGAGGCGCCCCTGCATCTGTTGTTTTGTTGTGGACTCCTTGCGGACTTTAAGGATTTATATTCATGTTTAGTGCTTTATCATTGTGGCTCCAATAAAGCCCTTTGGATTGTTCCTCGGCCTGGCGCCCCTTACTGCTCTGTCGCATACCCCGTTACAGGAGTTAATTAAGACATCAGCTATTTCTCCCAACTGTCGAGCATATGAACCTTCAGCTCTGCAGAGCGAGTAGGGGTGAGAAAGTCAAGGTTAAATGGCTTTTCCAGCTGGAAAATTCAGGCTATTCTCCCCTGATATCATCTGGGGACAGTCGGAATGGTCCCCATATGTCAATCAATCCTACTGATACCATGGGGTGGTCAAATTTAGCCTACTGTGTATGGGATCCTTTGGTCCCTAATTGGATCACATTGGTGCAATCAGTAGTCTAATGATCATTATTGTCTTAAATGGAATCTGTCAGCAGATTTTTGCCACCAGCATAATATTGAAACAGAGACCCTGATTCCAGCGATGTGTCACTAGGCTGCTTGCTGTAGTTTTGATAACATCACTGTTCTTTCAGCAGGAGATTATCACTAGAGGACTAGTTGTCTGATGTCATGTAGTCCTCCTGTTCTGTGTAACTCCACCCCCACCATTGATTGTCAGCTTTCTGTCTATGCACAGTGTGTACAAGAAGCTGCCAATGAGTGCTGTGGTCGGGGTTATACTGGGCTCAGCTTTCAGAGAACTGGTAGATCTGCAGCAGATATAACATATTTTAGGGGAGGATGTGTCGCGGGCGGGGAGGAGGGTGTCAGCACTGCGCTCACCCCTCTGCTCGGGTCCGGCTGCTGCTGCTCAGTGGTGGCTCGAGTGGTGGGCCGGATCCCGGGGGTTCTCGAGCGGCGCTCCTCGCCCGTGAGTGAAAGGGGATTGGGTTTTGGGATATAGTCTATTGTCCGTGACGCCACCCACGGTTGTGGTGATTTGTTAACACCACCGCTGCTCTGTATGGGGATCCCGGGAATGATGGTGTGGAGCAGCAAGTTGTTGTGTTGCCCCTCCGTGGGTAGGGGTTGGTGATCCCGGGGCCCAGTGGTGTGGTGGGAGATGCAGGGCCTGGTGGGCGCAGGGACGCGGGGGCAGCGCTGTGCCTTGCGGCACTGTGGCACTCACTCAGCCTGAGACGATGACACAGTTCTCGGTAAAACACACGGCTGGAAAGACGGTTCCCACGGACGGCTGCACTTGCTTTCCCCAGAAGGTGACGGTCCCTCTGTCCTGCACCTATGTTGATGATGGTTGCGATGGATTCCCACCGGTAACCCGCTCCTCGGCTTCAAGCTGGGCCAAAGGAGCTCTACTCTTTGCCCGCAGGCGCTGGCCCTGAGAAACTGGTGCCCTGGCGGTGGCGGTGTCTCTCCTTTAATGGTTGGACTGTGGCCTTCAAACGGGACTTGGTTGTTTGGAGACGGTCGTCCCCTTCACTGACGGATTTGGCAAATTATGGCGACTCCTAGCCTTGCCGGGGTCCGAGAGGCCCCTGCCCTGGTGCTGACTGTTCCTTGTACACTGCTCCAAACCGCCGGGTCACCACCCGTCCGCGGTCCTTCCAGTGACCTCCGAGCAGTCACCCCTGCGGACAATCACCGCCGTCTGCTGACCTTGCTGTCACTTAGCCCGGGGTACACACCCGGACTCACTTCAGGCTTTTCAAACTGTCCCTTTTGCACCTTGCTTCAGCTTCTCTCTTAAGCTCCTCTACCACTTCACTTCACTTCCTTTCACTTTCGCTGCCCTAGCTGGACTGCCTGGTTCTCCCGCCTCCAGAGCTGTGTACTCCTCGGTGGGCGGAGCCAACCGCCTGGCCCACCCCCTGGTGTGGACACCAGCTCCTGGAGGAAGGCAACAAGGATTTTGGGTTAGCTGATGTGCCTAACTGGGGTGTAGGGTGTGGTGGTGCAATGACCTGTGACCCCTGGCTTGCCCAGGGCGTCACAGATGTACCTGGCCGTTGCCAATATACAATAGACAGAGCTGTGTTGTGCAGCTTCCGGCAACCAGCACTGGGAACAGTTGATCAGCAAGGATGCCATGTGTCACACCTTCACCAATCAGAGACTGATTACCTATCCTGAACATAGGTCATTAATGGTAAAGTCCTGGACAACCCCTTTAATGTGCCAATAAAACGTCCAGAGTGAAGCAACTGCTATTCCCGGTGACATCGCCCACATACATAGTCTCGCTTGGCTGAATCATTTTAAAGGTTTAGAGAGCAGTGAACAACTGCCGGACACATCTGGTGGCAGCTTATCTTCCCTGAGAGTAAAGGATTGGGCATGCTGAAATACAACATGCCCTATTTATTATTCCTTTAGCATGATGTGTTGAGGGGACTCTCATTAGATAGTTGGCTATTTCCTAGGAAACTGTCTGGGCTCTAATGTACCGCCCTTGCAGCAGTCGGACTGCTCGAATCCGGGGTTGCTGGGGCTTACGGCCACTCGAAAATAAAAAGGGGGACTATTTACAGGGGATTAGTATTCGTGACGCCACCCGTGGTTCTCAGTAAAGGAAGTATCGTCGCTGCCGATAGGAGTACCCGGGGGAGATTGAGTGGGACAGCCAGATATGACGTTTCCTCCACGGGTAAGGGAGGCCCCGGGACTCTGAATGGTGGAGGTGTAGGGAAGCGTGGTGCAGGCTAGGCGGGCAGACTCAGGGGAGAGCAGCGTACTCACTCAGGCCGTGTGGATGTTGGTGTGACCATTAAGTAGACTCTGACACAGGAGTAAACCAAGTCTGTGGGTGCCGCTGCCACTCTGGGGAGCTCGTCCAGGAATCTGTCCCCGTTGGTATTGCTGGCGGTCTGGACCTGCCTCCATGCACTGTGTTTAGACATTTCTGAGTGACCCCTCTTCCTGAAGCTGTCGGGGTCCCGCTCCCTATACTTAAACAGAGGAGCTGGGCTCTCGATAGCTGACACTTGGGATTTCAGTGGCCACATAAGCTGGAAAGCCCTATCCCCCTCGTTGTGTTGGTGCCTTCGATCTCTGAGCTCTTGGGGAAAGTTCATAAAGAGACTATCCTCCACAGGTGAATTATCAGGTTGCGTAAAGTTACTCCCTGATCTAGGGTCCAGTACCCTGCCGTGCTTGGTACCAGTCCGGTTACTAGATTTTCCGGTGCCGACCGTTCTCCAAAACAGTCTGGGCACCGTTCTCCAATACCCTGCGACCGGGTCTCCGACTCCTTCGGTCCCAGACCACCGTCTGCAACCCAACCAAAGTCTCCCGGGGAGCTACAACTCCATCAGCTCCTCACTCTCTGAGGTCTACCACTTCACTGACTAAGTCCCTCCCACCAGTCTGCCTGACCTCTAGGCGGGTGGCCCTTTTCCAGCTAGACCACCCACTGGTTTGCCTGACGGGGTGTGGTGTGAGGTGTGGCTAGGATTTGAATGCTGATGGAGCAACACCAATAGTTAGGATCCCAGAACCATGGAGGGTGAGTTCTGCACCACAAGAGAAAGGAGTGCAGTTCCCTGTGACACCCTGATAAGATCAGGGGCATCACACTAATACATATGAATACCTATTAATAATGATGAGCGAGCACTCCCATGCTTGGATTCTTTGGGAATCGCCAGCTGTGACCTCAGTAGTTTCCGCTCATCAGTAGTTACGAGTACCTGAGCTGTGTATACTGTAAAACTAATTATGTGGAAAGCTGAGTGGTAAATCTGTGTAAGGATAAAAAAAAAGAGAGAAACAGCGCCACTCCTTCATAAAGGCAGTATCTGGTATTACAGTCTAGCACAGTTCACTTGCCATTATCATTATTATTATTATTATAATTATTATAGCGCTATCAATTCCATGACGCTTTACATGTGAAAGGGGTATACATAATAGGGACAAGTACAATAATCATAAACAATACAAGGCACAGACTGGTTCAGGAGGACAGAGGTCCCTGCCCGCGAAGGCTCATAGTCTACAAGGGATAGCTGAGGATACAGTAGGTTAGGGTACAGTTGATTGTGCGGCGCTGTATCAGACTGAGGGTTACGGCAGGTTGTAGGCTTGTCGGAAGAGTTGGGTCTTCAGGTTCCTTTTAAAGCTTGTCAAGGTAGGTGAGAGTCTGATGTGTTGTGGCAGAGCATTCCAGAGTATGGGGGAGGCACGGGAGAAATCTTGGATGCGATAGTGGGAAGAGGAGATGAGAGGGGAGTAGAGATGGAGATCTTGTGAGGATCTGAGGTTGCGTGCAGGTAAGTACTGGGAAACTAGGTCAGAGATGTAGAGAGGAGACAGGTTGTGGATGGCTTTGTAGGTCATGGTTAGGGTTTTGAACTGCAGTCGTTGGGCAATGGGAAGCCAGTGAAGGGATTGGCAGAGAGGAGAGGTCAGGGAGTATCGGGGGACAGGTGGATTAGCCGTGCAGCATAGTTTAGAATAGATTGTAGGGGTGCCAGACTGTTAGAAGGGAGGCCACAGAGCAGGAGGTTGCAATAATCTAGGCGGGAGATAATAGGGGCATGTATTAGGGTTTTTGCAGCTTCTTGGGAAAGGAATGTACGGATCCGGGAAATATTTTTGAGTTGGAGGCGGCAGGAGGTGAAGAGGGCTTGGATGTGTGGCTTGAAAGAGAGATCAGAGTCTAGGATTACTCCCAGGCAGCGAGCACGTGGCACTGGGGAAAGTGAGCAGCCGTTGACATTGATGGATATGTCAGGTAGGGGGGTTGAGTGAGGAGGAGGAAAGACAATGAATTCTGTTTTGTCCATGTTCCGTTTTAAGAATCGAGCAGAGAAGAAGGATGAAATAGCAGACAGACATTGTGGGATTCTGGCTAGTAGAGAGGTGATGTCAGGTCCAGAGAGGTAGATCTGTGTGTCATCGGCATAGAGATGATACTGAAAGCCGTGGGACTCTATGAGCTGTCCCAGGCCAAAGGTGTAAATGGAGAACAGCAGGGGTCCAAGAACGGAACCTTGAGGGACCCCGACAGATAGGGGGCGAGATGAGGAAGTGGTGTGAGTGGGAGACGCTGAATGTCCGGTCGGTTAAGTATGAGGAGATCCAAGATAGCGCCAAGTCTGTGATGCCCAGAGATGAGAGAATCTGTAGTAGGAGGGAATGGTCTACTGTGTCGAAGGCAGAGGACAGGTCCAGGAGGAGGAGGACAGAGTAGTGTCCATGCAGAATGTCCATGAATACTGTATATATTACTGTATAATAGTCCATATAGGACACACTATATTCCATTATTATTCATCATCAGCCATTACTTTGTTTCTTTAAGAAGCTCTGCTAATAATAGTGAAGCCTTGCTGTCATATTATATACTGTAGTATCAATGATAGTTGCTGTAATCTTCTGGATGAATGTATGCAGTGCGTGAGGTTTCGGCATTTTCGATGTGTATACGATACCTCCCATACATCACTATGGGAGGGTCATATATGAAATCCCATTAAGTGCAACCCCTTACGTCATGATAATCGAATCTTGTGCCGACAGATGACACTCAGCAAAATTAGGAGACGTGAAAGTGGATTTAGAGGTGACATCTAAGAAAGAATTTAACTGCATTGTGTCAGTAACATGTCACCATCGCTGTCACTGATATCTCAGCTAAACTCTGTATTCAGACCCAGAGATGTCACCACGGTCATTAAGATTAGGATTCGGAGGATTCTTCATTAGTCATGTTCTTCTATAAAACACCCTATGTCCAGGTGGGGTTTACAGTCGCCCCCAGATTCCTGGAGCTTTCACATGAAGCCATTACTGGAAAATTAACTGTTGATCAAACTGTGATTAGCATAACCGGACCATTTTTTTTAGAATGGAGAGAAAATGGTTGTGTGCACCTACCCTTACACATGCCTACTGGATGCTTCAATTTTTAAAGGGGTTGTCCACCACTAGGAAGTTTCCCCCAAGTAAATTAATAAAGTCTATACTCCCCTCCCATGCCAGCGCCATTCCAGTGGCTGCTCACTCCATTGATTGCTCATTTGGTCCGAAGGAGGGGAGAAGAAAACCGGCAGTAGCACCAATGCCTTTGTAGGGATGTCGACTTACTTACCGCCCCGCTCAGGCTGTTTCCTTCCTCACTGCCCTACGGCCATCCACATGCCCTCCTGCTTCCTCCTCCTCTCGGAAACTGTGCATGCAGCTCATGTCTCCCGGGAGTGTGATTATGGCACGTGCACACACGTCCAGGAAATGCTTGTCAGCCTATGGCACTATGAATTTAAGGCACCCACCCATTAGGGGGGATGCCTGCACAATGACCAGTCTTCAGTCTAATAGCTAGTTGTCAGGTTCCCATGCTCCTGTCCCATTATCCCTGTGCTCGTCACCTATACCTGCCTTCCCATACCTATCTGTCCCTCCTGTGGCCACCATATCCATCCGTACCCGCCTACCTGTCTGCTCCAGTCATATCACCTGTACCTGCCTGAACCTGTGCCTATATCTGAGTCGATCTCCTGTCCTGGGGGTCAGTTGCCACAGTCTTGGTCACTGCCCTCGGAGTGGTACCTGACATCTGCCTCATGGTAGCTGCTTAGTTAAGCCCCTCCCACTAAAGGGAAAGCCTGGGTCCCCCTCCTAGGGTCCAGTGCGTCCACTACTCCCACTCACTGCCCCTACAGCGGCCACGAGCATTATACCTACGCTGATTCGGTGCAGGACTTGCATGACATCACAACCCCAGGTGAGCCCTGACATCATGGGCACCACTAGAACGGCGCCAGTATGGGAAGTGAGTATAGACTTTATTATTTTACCTGGGGAAACATGTAATCAGAAGGGATATTTCGGGCCCTAGTAGTGGACAACCCCTTTCAGATATGGTCAGAGTCTGTCCATTGTGGCTAATGTGCATGTAAATTTTATGAAACAGGAAGTTAGTTTAAAAATGCCCCAGTGGCCAGTGTGAGTATTGCACAATTACTAATTTTATTTTATTTTATATCTTTTTTTATAACAAACGTTATTACATTAAAAAATGACAAAAAATTAAGAAAAGGAACATAAAATCAGAAAATCTTGGGTCATTTTCTGATGGCAGCTTCCCTTTAAGGGATCAAAAAGTCCCTTTTTCCCATAGGTGCAGACCAGAACTTTACATAATGGGCTGGGATTTTCATGTAAGACTCCAGATAGGATAGAAGATAAATGTTTGGTCGCTAATGCTGATTTTGAGAGTGGGGAAGGGGCATATTTTATGAATGGAGTGCAACCATTGCTCCTACGCAATGAGAAGAGCAGAGATCGCGCAGGTTCAGTTGACCTCCAATCACACAGGTCTGAACCCCCATTATAATGACTGGTGGGGGTCCCAGCAATTGAGCGCCCAATTGATCAGACATTTTTCGACTATCCTGAAGGGAAGACTTTATGGATAGATTAGTGGAAGATATCATGACATCTTCTTCAGCCGTTATTTACGAGACGCTGCCACATTTACTGACCCTTCATTTCCTCTCTATAATCTTTCCTTCTTTTCCGGATTTCAAAGATAATTCCCTAACAGTGAAACGCTTCCCCCATTGGATTACATGACTCAGATGGTAATCTCTACAGAAGGGCAGCACAGATACAACAAAATCATGACCCTTATAATTATCCAAGAACACGACGAATGCAAAATACAATCAAAGTCCACCTTTATATGCATATAATGGAATGAAATGGACAGGACTTAAAGGGGTTATCCACTTTGGCAATTCCTTTTTTCACTAGAAGAGTCAAATGATCAGCTGAGATCTCCAGCAATCAGATGGAATCTGGATCTGTCAGCATGATTTAAATTTCCCTACAGCGCCACCACAGAAGAGATTAGATATTACACAATTTAGCTGTCCTTTGTAGCCTTAATCTTAGGTGCAGTTCTTTGTGACCACTCCCCTTTGTTATAAACGATCACATGTATTACCATCTGATGCCAGTTATAGATTCTCTTTTCTATGCTGATCACTTTGGAAGGAGCCTGTCTCTGGAAGAAGCTGAGGAGTTGTGACTATTGCAGCTGTGGTGTTTTGCTGCCTTGGAAGCTCTTGGACTGTTTTCTTTTTTGTTTTTGTTTACCCCGTCTGTCTCCCTTGCCTTGTAGAAAAAACAATGAAGAAAGGATCAGTTCAACAGATGCTAATCTTGATGTGGGTGCGGTGCATGGAAAATCTGGGCTGGCCACCAGGAATCATGTTGAAAGGAAGGAAGTCTTACCAGCATCCACATAGAGAATATATTGAAAAACAAAACTTTATTCCAAATCCATAAAATAGAGAAAAATTGTTAAAACAACGGTGTGCCATATTACTGCAGTGGTGAGACTAGTGTTCTTGCTGGCCTTCTTACTAGCCAGGCGAGTTCAGTGCAAGCGAGGGCCTAGGCACATGACGGTGATGGGAAAAGGACCAGTATAGGGACGTTAGGGAGCTGTCACAGCTTTGTCACGGGTAACCGACAGTCAAGTGGTGTCTGGCAATATACAGTGCTGGCCAAAAGTATTGGCACCCCTGCAATTCTGTCAGATAATACTCAGTTTCTTCCTGAAAATGATTGCAATCACAAATTCTTTGGCATTATCTTCATTTATTTTGCTTCCAATGAAAAAACACAAAAGAGAATGAAACAAAAATCAAATCATTTATCATTTCACACAAAACTCCAAAAATGGGCCAGACAAAAGGATTGGCACCCTTAGCCTAATACTTGGTTGCACCTTTAGCCAAAATAACTGTGAACAGCTGCTTCCGGTAACCATCAATGAGCTTCTTACAATGCTCTGCTGGAATTTTACACCATTCTTCTTTGGCAAACTGCTCCAGGTCCCTGAGATTTGAAGGGGGCCTTCTCCAAACTGACATTTTGAGATCTCTCCACAGGTTTTCTATGGGATTCAGGTCTGGACTCATTGCTGGCCACTTTAGTAGTCTCCAGTGCTTTCTATCAAACCATTTTCTAGTGTTTTTTGAAGTGTGTTTTGGGTCATTGTCCTGCTGGAAGACCCATGACCTCTGAGGAAGACCCAGCTTTCTCACACTGGGCCCTACATTATGCTGCAAAATTTGTTGGTAGTCTTCAGACTTCATAATGCCATGCACACAGTCAAGCAGTCCAGTGCCAGAGGCAGCAAAGCAACCCCAAAACATCAGGGAACCTCCGCCATGTTTGACTGGAGGACCGTGTTCTTTTCTTTGAATGCCTCTTTTTTTTCCTGTAAACTCTATGTTGATGGCTTTTCCCAAAAAGCTCTACTTTTGTCTCCTCTGACCAGAGAACATTCTTCCAAAATGTTTTAGGCTTTCTCAGGCAAGTTTTGGCAAACTCCAGCCTGGCTTTTTTATGTCTCGTGGTAAAAAGTGGGGTCTTCCTGGGTATCCTGCCATACAGTCCCTTTTCATTCAGACGCCGACGGATAGTACGGGTTGACACTGTTGTACCCTCGGACTGCAGGGCAGCTTGAACTTGTTTGGATGTTATTCGAGGTTCTTTATCCACCATCCGCACAATCTTGCGTTGAAATCTCTCGTCAATTTTTCTTTTCCTTCCACATCTAGGGAGGTTAGCCACAGTGCCATGGGCTTTAAACCTCTTGATGACACTGCGCACCGTAGACACAGGAACTTTCAGGTCTTTGGAGATGGACTTGTAGCCTTGAGATTGCTCATGCTTCCTCACAATTTGGATTCTCAAGTCCTCAGACAGTTCTTTGGTCTTCTTTCTTTTCTCCATGCTCAATGTGGTGCACACAAGGACACAGGACAGAAGTTGACAAATTTAATCCATGTCAACCGGCTGCAAGTGTGATTTATTATTGCCAACACCTGTTAGGTGCCACAGGTAAGTTACAGGGGCTGTAAATTGCACAAATTACAGAAGCATCACATGATTTTTCAAACAGTGCCAATACTTTTGTCCACCCCCTTTTTTATGTTTGGTGTGGAGTTATATCCAATTTGGCTTTATGACAATTTTTTTTTTTTCATTGAAGACAAATTAAATGAAGATAATAATTCCAAAGAATTTGTGATTGCAATCATTTTCAAGAAGAAACTGAGTATTCTCTGACAGAATTGCAGGGGTGCCAATACTTTTGGCCAGCACTGTAAGGTCACTATGTTTGGCTGGCAAACTGCTCCCTGACCTTCTATCATTCCTGCTTGATGTATTTGGTATCCTTTGTATCTCCTATGTATTGGTATCCTATATATCTCCTCTGCAAACTGCTCCCTGACCTTTTATCATTCCTGCTTGATGTATTTGGTATCCTATGTATCTCCTATGTGTTGGTATCATCTACTCTGCAAACTGCTCCCTGACCTTCTATCATTCCCACGTGATGTATTTGGTATCCTATGTATCTCCTCTGCTTTGTTTTCATCCCTTTCCCTTTAGGACCCTTCGAATTTCCTACCCCTTTCAGTTGCTTTTTATCAGCACATCCTTGAAATCTATATATACCCTCATTTCCCCATACTCAGTGTTGGTGATAAGTCCTGTACCCTTTACCCTTTGTCTTCAGTGCAAGCAGTTGGCTCGCATTCTTCTGATGTAACCTGGCTGTTGTTTGCAGTTCCTCTTCCTGAGGCATCTGGAGATAAGTTGTTGTTTCCTTTCCTTGCTTGTTATCCCTGTGTCTTCTTTAGAGCTTAGTGGAGTTGACTATGTGCTCATCCCATCCGCTCCCTAGCTAGGGCCCAGATCACGGTCAGTCTAGGGTCCGGTATCCAGCTCGGCATATAGGTGTGGAACCTATCTAGGGCAATGAGGGAACCCAGGGTCCAGCGATAGGCTTGGTCAGGGGTCACCATCTCCCCCTTTCCTAGACACAGGGTCTCCCTTTCCTTCCCTTTCGCTGTATGCTGGTCATCTTGAGCAAAAGATACTTTTTGTAGACTCTTGACAATCTTCCTAATAGATGAACATCCTGAATAAGGGATGTGATACCTAGAAATTCAGAATTTTATGTACTCTACAGGTCATAGAAACTATAAAGAACTGCAAAGGCTTCTTCTCAAATGTGTATTGGTTTCCAACAGGAATTTGGAATGATCCAAAATGCTAATAATATCCATAGTAATTCACATAAATTTGGCCATGGTGTATGGGCAGAACAAATGTGATGTTCCACCAGTGATATATAGACGATGTGCTACTTCTGTAGCTGTCAGGGCTCGGATTTTACATCCTCGGCACCTCATTAGAAGATTTACACCAGAAGGGAGCAGGGATCCATTGTGCTATAAATACGGCTCAGTAACACCACGGGGCGTCCTTGTGTTATATTCAGAAGACACAAAGATCCACACACAATACCATCCTCCCCTCTGAACGAAGCACGAGACAGAACAAGGGGGTTACTGGATTTTACCCTCAATTTAGCAGATATTGATCTAACAGATTTTCTTATGTCTAACGATATTTCTGCACATAAGGGCAATGTATCGATCACATCTTATTAGAACTGGACTTTGAAATATCTTCTGTTTTACATGTAAAAAAATGTGAAAAATATAATAAAATAATATGAAAAATGGTAACATTTGATACAAAATTGACTATTTACTTTTATTGATGCTTTATTTATAGAAAATGTTACATAATTGAAGGATGGAAGTGACATCTGAGACTTCGGAGCCAGGACACCCTCCCTCTCCCTCCTCGCTTTCTATCTCTTAATTATAATTTTTTGCTCTCTTTTTACTCTCTGTTTTCTTTTTTCTTCCTCCATACCTATTTTTCCTTCCCTATTTTTCACTCTCTTTAACCTTCTATTCCAGTTTTCCAGTTTTGTCCTCTTTTTCACTCTATTTTCTTTCTCTTCCTCTTTACCTATTTTTCCTCTGTTTTTGACTCCCTTTGACCCTCTTTTCCTCTTTTTAACTTTTGCTCTCTTTTCACTCTCTAATCTTTTTTCTCTTCCTCTTTACCTATTCTCTTTTCTCCCTATTTTCATTATCTTTAACCCTGTTTTCCAGTTTTGCCTTCTTTTTACTCTTTTATTTCTTTTCTTTCCTCTTTACCTATTTTTCCTCCCTATTTTTCCCTCTCTTTGATCCTCTTTTCCAGTCTTCCTCTCTTTTCACTCTATTTTCTTTCTCTTACTCTTTACCTATTTTTCCTCCCTACGTTTCACTCTCTTTGATCCTCTTTTCCAGTTTTCCTCTCTTTTCACTCGTTTCTCTTCCTCTGTACCTATTTTTCCTCCCTATTTTTCCCTCTCTTTGATCCTCTTTTCCAATTTTCCTTTCTTTCCACTCTATTTTCTTTCTCTTCCTCTTTACCTATTTTTCCTTCCCTATTTTTCACTCTCTTTGATCCTCTTTTCCAGTTTTCCTCTCTTTTCACTCGTTTCTCTTCCTCTCTATTTTTCCTTCCCTATTTTTCCTCTCATTGACTCTCTTTTCCTTTTTTTCATGTTTGTTCCTCCTTCCCTTTTCATCCCTCTCTCTGTCAGAAATGTGTCTAATGATCTTATAAGGATTTGACCTGTCATGATGACATGGGAGAATTCTCTATGTCTGGAGAAAAGAAGGTTTCACCATAAAGGATTCTTTACTTGATCTTATAACTACAGGTTAATAGCATTCTGACTCCATGCAGCTGCCACAGTTAGATCCCCGATGCAAGGAGGAAATTACCTTTTTTCCTCCTGGCAGCTTCAGGCTTTCTGTCCTAGAGGTGGGGCCGGCGAGCTTTCAGTTACCTCTTAATACACAGAGAGAAGCAGCTGTAACTGTGCCATTATAGTTGTCACTCACTATGCATTGAGGGGTGACTGAAAGCACACCAGCTGCACCTCTATGACTGAAAGCATTAAACTGCCAGGAGGAATAAAGGAAATTTCCTCCCGGCAGTGAGGCTCGCAGTGTGGTGCCTGAACAGAGTCAGAACTCTATTAACCTTCAGCTTGACCTTATATCTGCAGGTTAATAGTGTTCTGACTCCATGCAGCCGCCACACTTACAGCCCCACTGCCAGGAGGAAATTACCTTTTTTCCTCCCGACTGCTTCAGGCTTTCAATCCTAGAGGTGAGGCCAGCGGGCTTTTAGTCACCTCTCTCAGTGCATAGTGAGCAGCAGCTGTAACTGCACCATTATAGCCGTCACTCACTATGCACTGAGAGGTGACTGAAAGCGTGCCGGCCATATCTCTATGACTGAAAGCCTGAAGCTGCCGATAGGAAAAAAGGTAATTTCCTCCAGGCAATTTGGTTCTAAGTGCAGCGATCGCACAGAACACTCTGAAATTGGATATTAATCCCATGTCTCCAGGTTAAGTGTTTTTTTTACATGACAGGTTCTCTTTAAAGGGTCATCCTCATCTTCTGTCTGTAGGAGCGTGCCGCTGTCCTGCCTCCCGGCTTCCTGCTTTTCCTCTTGATTGACAGTTCAAACCAACAACATGGCTTCTTCGCCGGTCTGAACCATGCACTCCCAGATGCTGGTAAGACAGGCATCCTTTACTCTGCAGCATTAGAGGAACACAAGGACTCTAAAGCGGCCCAAATTCAGTGATCCAGCCATCTTCCAAACACACATAGCTACCGAGCACACGCTCCTCTGATGAGGCCACTGCAGAGTTGGTCATAAATTTAGGCAACTAGCAGTGAATTCTAAAATTTAAAATTCCTCCATTTTTGAGAACGGAGAGTAAAATTTCAAAGTTGTTTTTACTTTTTGATATTTTATGGCCTTTCTGCCTAATGGGAAACTTTTTTTTCCAATCTTGGAAAACCCCTCTAAATCTCAATTTTTATCCATCACTCTCACATTTTGTTTAATTCTTCTTTAAGATCTTTTCTCATTCTCTGTTTCCTTCATCTTCATATGTCCATATCCTTTATTTATCGCTCTTTCTTACCCTCTCTTTTTTTGTTTCTCCGGCCCCCCTATCCCTAGCTCTTGCTCGTTCTCCCCCCTCTCATTCTGTTTATAGCTGTTTGATTGAATCCCTTGGGGAGTACAGAGAAATACAATTTTAATTATAATTCTCCGCATGCCCAGGTCAGTCTGGGCCTTAGGCTGAAAGACGGAATCACCTGTGATGTCTTCATCATGTAGGCTATGAAAAATAGCCGCTGTCCGGCACTGGATGCAAAATGCTGAACCCTGAGGGGCCTGAGCTGCATTCGGAGCAATGAAATATATGCAAGCTCTGGAGCATCTTCTAATGAAGCTCTGGATGCCGCTCATGTATTATTTATCATAGCCATCTGCAAGGTAAATCCCATTGCAGATTATAGGGCCATGTAATCACAGGAAGATGCCGACATCCGGGCTTATAATATACCTAAGAGTGACTGAGATGGACATAAAGGTCCTACCAAAGATGAACCCTTGACCTGCACTGTGGATCACTATATATACGATACTATCAGCACCTTCCTCCTCTAAAAATCTATAGATACCATTGATTTCTTCCAGCTAAACAGTATAGTTAGAGATATATCAATAGATAGACACATACAAAGACAGAGAGACCATAGATAGATGCAATAGATAGACAGAAATAGAGAAAACTAGATCTATAGATACTGTAAAATGGGCACTGGTAAAATACAACAGGGGAGATATGTATCACTGAAATTATTAACCTCAGTGATGTAATACTCCACTATGCTAGGTATTGAGAGGGTTAAACAAACTTTCACAGGGCCAGATAGTTACCATATCTCCGAAATCAATTTGGGTTCTGTGTATGGAGGTAGCAAACCTCCAAAGCTGTGTTCTATAGATAGATACTGTAAAATGGTCACTGGTAAAGTACAAGAGGGGAGATATGTATCACAGAGATTATTAACCTCAGTGATGTAAACCCTGATGGAATGCTCCACTATGCTAGGTATTGAGAGGGTTAAACAAACTTTCACAGGGCCAGATTTTTTGTGAACAGCTAAGGAGATAGGTGGGACGACTGTTTATCATATATCCGAAGCCCTCTGGGAATCAATTTGTGTTCTGTGGATGGAGGTAGCAAACCTCCAAACCTGTGTTCTATAGATAGATACTGTAAAATGGTCACTGGTAAAGTACAATAAGGGAGATATGTATCACTGAGATTATTAACCTCAGTGATGTAAACCCAGATGTAATGGTCCACTATGCTAGGTACTGAGAGGGTTAAACAAGCTTTAACAGGGCTAGATTGTTTGTTAACAGCTAAGGAGATAGCTGGGACAGCTGTATACCATATCTCCACCTTGAGGGTGTTGTCCAGTAGGTAAAATTAAGGCCTCTGGAATAATTTTGTGTTCTGAATATGGAGGTAGCAAACCTCCAAAGCTTTGTTCTATAGATAGATACTTTAAAATGGTCACTGGTAAAATACAAGAGGGGAGATATGTATCACAGAGAATATTAACCTCAGTGATGTGAACCCTGATGTAATGCTCCACTATGTGAGGTACTGAGAGGATTAAGCAAGCTTTAACAGGGTGATATTTTTTGTAAACAGCTAAGGACATAGGTGGGAAAGCTGATTACCATATCTATATATTTAGGGTGTGGTCCAGAAGGTAAAATGAAGCCCTCTGGTTCATTTTGTGTTCTGTATATGGAGGAGGAAAACCTCCAAAGCATTATACTATAGATAGATACTGTAAAATGGTCACTGGTAAAGTACAAGAGGGGAGATATGTATCACAGAGATTATTAACGTCAGTGATGTAAACCCTGATGTAATGCTCCAGTATGATAGGTACTGAGAGGGTTAAACAAGCTTTAACAGGGCCAGATTGTTTGTGAACAGTTAAGGAGATAGGTGGGATGGCTGTATACCATATTTCCACCTTGAGTGTGTTGCCAGCAGGTAAAATGAAGGCCTCTTGACTAATTTTGTGTTCTGTGTATGGAGGTAGCACACCTCCAAAGCTTTGTTCTATAGATAGATACTGTAAAATGGCACTGGTAACATACAAGAGGGGACATATATATCACTGAGAATATTAACCTCAGTTATGTAAACCCTGATGTAATGCTTCACTATGTTAGATACTTAGAGGTTTAAACAAGCTTTAACAGGGCCAGATTGTTTGTGAACAGTTAAGGAGATAGGTGGGATGGCTGTATACCATCTTTCCACCTTGAGGGTGTTGTCCAGCAGGTAAAATGAAGGCCTCTGGATCATTTTGTGTTCTGTGTATGGAGGTAGCAAACCTCCAAAGCTGTGTTCTATAGATAGATACTGTAAAATGGTCACTGGTAAAATACAAGAAGGGAGATATGTATCACAGAGAATATTAACCTCAGTGATGTGAACCCGTAAGTAATGCTCCTCTATGCCAGGTACTGAGAGAGTTAAACATGCTTTAGCCGGGCCAGATTTTTTGTGAACAGCTAAGGAGATAG